>NW_021604636.1:2820140-2894812 GCF_004785775.1 Grammomys surdaster | reverse complement strand
AACAATAAATAAATAATATTTAGTAACTGTAGTAATATTCCTCTATTAATTTGTTTGATTGACAACCATGTTATTACTGAAACCACTTATATTTATGTTATTGCTGAAAGCAAATCACATTCGAGTCTATACAACCTACAATGTCGATGGAATTCCATCTCCTAAAACCTCTACACTGTCTAGAATTCTGCTACAGTAAATGTGGTATATTAGAACTGCCATTACACTAGAATTGGTGGCATCATTTTTATATAGTTCCATTTGTGAAGTTTTCACTATTTGTCAACATAAAAATGAATGTCAGTTTCAACTCTCATTTTAATTTATTCTGGTTCAGAAATTCTTGTTCTTTACATTACTCCTCATTTTCTCATGGGGATTTTTTTAAGTGTATATTTACCCATTGTACTATAATATATTAGCTGTAATATATTTCAATGTCATTTCAGTAAGTCTTATATAAACATATTAGTAACATAAAAGAAAGAAAAGTTAAATTGCTTTTATTTGGCTCTGTCTTGTTGAGGAGCCAAAGGAAATTTGAATCCTGTAAGAACCAAGCCTAATTTCCTGAAAAGATTCACTGCAAAGGTTTTAGTATTATACACTATAAAATTCATGGGATAATTTCTGCCTTCACTGGCAATTGGGCTTCAGATGACCACAAACAGTTTAAAAAAAAAAAAAAAAAAAAAAAAAAACAAGAAACCCACAAGCCAAAAATAAGACTTTAAAAGGCTCCCAAGCATCAGAGAAAGCCATTGTCAGAAAGATCTGGTAGTATAGATTAGGTGTAGAATTAGCCACCATACAAAACAAATTGATTTAGTGTGTGTGTTTGAGTAAACAGTAAAGGGTGAGAGTACAATCCAAGAGACTGCAGACAGATTAGGAAAAGCACTTCTCTCAACAAGAAGCCAACATAATAGAGGAATTCACAAAGGTTTTTATTTACCCACCCACTCACCCTTCACATATGTATTGTTCATTAGGTATATGCACTGTTCCGTGATCTGAAGATATAACAGTGACAAAGCAAAGAAGCTTTGACCCAAGGGTCAGACATTCTGCTTGTAAGAAGCAGAGAGATCCCTGTGTTCCGAGGTTGTTGTAAGGCACAGACAGCCCTGTCTGTCATTTCTAAGAGAGTGGTCAGGGAAGGATATTCTCCTAACTGGTGATGTTAGTGAGAGAAAGATAGTAGTGAGGGGAAGGTGCAGGCACACATGGAAATGAGCTCTGGTAGAAGAGACAACACAAGAGAAAGTTGAATATGATATATATGAAGAAGAGCAACAGGGTCTGCCTGGTTAAATCAGAATAGGAATTTATATCTAATTGGCTACTTGATTGTAGACACACCAACTATACAGGATCTGCAACAAACCATGCCAAGTTTCTCTATTCACCAGAAGAGCACTGAAGAGGACAAAGAGGGAAATGTGGTGTAACAGGTTTCACTTTTAAAAGGTCAGTATGTCTTCTGGAAGGGCAAATGGAGTGTCAGAGACTAGATAAAATCAGGTGTCTGAGTTGAGGAGGCCACAGCTGTGTTCTAGCTAAAAGATTCAGATGTGTAAATCAGAAGAGAAAGGATGGAAGCAATAGAGATCTGGTTGGACTTTTTAACTGTATATCTATGATAGAGCTCATTTGGGCTAAAAGGCTTCTGGGATGACTGAAATAATAAACATTTTCTTAAATAATTTAGAGAGGAACACCTAGAATAATAGCATTTTTGTTTTCTGAAATGAGGAAGATGGAGGGCTCTTCATGAAGGAAAATTTTAAATTTGTTTTGAGTCTTATTCAATTTAAAGGGACCTTCAAGGCATCCAAACTTCAGCAGCAAATACTCATTTGATATTCAGAACAAGAAGTACTTAAGACAAGAATTCAGTAATTCTTGACATAATAAGATTTCAATAGATATTGTACATAAGTACATTTGTATCTGGGAAATCAATATGAATAGAAGCCAGGCAACATAAGAATATCAAGAACCGGATGCAGAAGTGAAACCCAGGAACAGAGATTCAATGAGAATGGCCCAATTGGGCAGAAAAACTGTAAGAACAACACAAGGACTTAGAAACTAAAAAGAGCACATTGTTTAAAAGAAAAGGAAGTCATCAACTCTACTGGAAAAGTAAGCTGACAACTGAGAGTAGGCTGATGGATTCTATTGTCCTCCTCAAAATCAACAGAGATTTTCATGGAGACTATTACACTATGTAAGTCTTGTGGTTTCCATTGATGAAAAGAAGGCGCTACAAATATAGCCAGGAGGTGTTAGTGGAGTTGAGCAGAACAAGATTAGCTTCCTGTCACTCTGACCAAATACATGAGATAATCAACTTTAAATGGGGGGAGAGCATTAATTCTGCTCAATTTCAGAGGCTTCATTTCATGGCACTTGGCATGTTGCTTTGGATTTTTAGTGGCCCAGTACAGAAGGGTAGGCACACACGGCATAGGAAGCTACCGCCCTTGGGGCAACTTGGATGCAAAAAGAAAAGAAGCTGGGATGTAGCAAGGGCAATGGTATTCAATCAAGAAGCCCACTGGCCTAATGTTCTTTCACCAGGGCATTCGTTGAAGATTTCACTACCTCCAAGATAGTGTTCAAGTTAGTGACCAAGCTTATAACACAAGGTCTATTAGGAGACATCTAAAATCTGAAGCATAGCAAGAATTTAAATATTATTGACTATAGTATAAGGTGAATGTTCAAATAATCTTGAGAAAATTATAAGTTGTCTATGTAAATAAAATATATAATATGCAGAATTGAGGAGTCAGAAAGCAGTGCGGAGTCACACATAACAGAATGTATGCAAGGGAAGAGAAAGAGAGCAAGCTATCCATAGCACTCAGGAAACAAAATGTTGTAAATATTTATGAGGTGTTAGGGAATCATATAGATCTTCTCAGTGTGTATGGATAATTGCATCAATATTTTCTATGTCATTTAAGTCCTATTTCCTATTAATTAAATATCTTAGTGTAGCTTTTAAAATATAATTGCAATAGAGTCTGGGAAGAAAGTTATGCCAACTGTTAGAATTCAGGTACCTGGGAGAATCTATATAACCAATGCATTTATTCATATGTTACCATTGTAAAATTAAAATTATTGTTTTAGTAAATGTGCTTGTCTTAATCTTAACTGCTAATGACAGGTGACAGAAGAAAAGGAATAGAGAACAGAAGACCAAACAGGGAAAGATAGTAACCTGAGTCAATTTGCTCTCAGGGACAGACTGTTCTGTCTAATTTAACAGTCCCAGAGGCCTATATTGTCTTGCCATAAGCACTATGATTAATGTGCACCACAATGGTTCTGACTCATCAGGAAATAGTTAAATTAGTTCAAGTATGTTCTCTTATCTACACCACATAATATAATTCTGTAAAGATGTTTATCAAATCTACATAAAATAAAGAGTTTTGAGAGAATTGCCTCAGTGACTCGAGATGTTCGTTTAGCTGAAAAGACTCATTTGAAATCAGATATAAAAGACCTTATCCAAAGCTGTCCAGGAGCTATCAATGATGACAAAACTCTTTAGTAAATAACTACACAAAAAAGGCTGTTATTTCATAAAGTAGTAAAATTGTTTAAAAAGAAACAGTTGTTAACTACAAATTCAGTTTTCCAGTCCTTGTACGGGGGAGAAGTAAGACTCATTTGTCTTTTGAAGTTTATCATCTAGAAGTAAGCAAAGGGCCTGTGCTCTCCTTCAGAAAAGAGTCTGCCATTTGATTGTTTAGGAAATATTTCAAGACAAATTGAAATCACTTGCTCACAATTTCATAATCATGATATCAGCAGAGGAGAGGTCATTCTTGCCAATCTTACAAAAGTTATGAGTTACTAAGTAAACCTGAAGCTCCAAAGGCGAACATAGATGCCATTCATTTCTATAATTGTTTTCTAAATCAACACTACTGAGCATGAGGCTTATAGCAATGATTATATGGAACCTAGATGGAGGAGAATACAATTCCTACAGACTATTCATCTGGGCCCATTAAAATATGTGTAATTGAACAAAGCGCTCTGAGCATCACACAAGCCTCCAAGTGCTTAAGACTAATTTCTAACTGCCTGGGTTTTTCCTATTACTTTAAACTTATAGTCATTTCCTATATCTGAACATTTTCTTTACATACAAAGAAAATGATAGTGATAACAAAATACAAACATTCCATAAATAGCACGTACTTGATATAGCTCAATGAAATTTAAATTTCTCATCATCTTCTCATAAAAGCTAGAAGATACAGTTGACACATTTTCCTAGCCTGTTAAAGGTGCTATAAATCTTTCATGTAAGCACTCATGACATGAATAATCATACTAAATCTGTATTTGAAATCCACTAACAGGGTTAATTCCTCCCATTTTTACCGTTTCCCAGTATCATAGCTTGCAGAACTTTTCATGTGCCTGAAGACCTTCTGCCTATACATGATTGTTCAGCTCTGTAGTGTGGATGATCTAATCTGTGACCATTATTCTGAAACACCCATATTCTCCTCAATTTATGCAAGCCTCAGCAAAGGGTTTTTCTAGAATCTTTAGCAAATGGTGCTGACCAAAGTAGATGGCTGCATGTCAAAGAATGTAAATGGATCCATATTTATCACCATGCACTAAACTCAACTTCAAACTGACCAAGGACCTCAACATCAGGCAGCATGAGCCATTTCTTCAACCCCTCTTCTTAGCTTCAAAAAACATCTACTGAAACTTTTTTAATATATACACAATTTATATGCAGTAATAGTTGACATAAATCTAGGCAGTTAGGAGAACCAATGTTGCTTTATTGCAAATGATTAGTACAGGAAATGGACAGCAAAGAAATCAGAGCGAATGAGAAGACAAGTGCCAGCAAATGAGAAGACAATTTCTAAGTACATGGTAATAGTTCATCTGGGTGATATCAAGGGATAATATGATTTAAAGCACGCACAGGGGCCAGAAAAGAAAACAGTTATACACTAAAAATATCTTGTGTTTTGTACCTAGGAATGTCAACACATTTTTTCAAGTTCCATTAAATTCTGGCCAGAGTACAAACCTTGGTGTCCTAGTGCTATTTGTGAAACAGTGACACATTGTCATTGTTGCTTTCCTCTAGGTATCTTAAAAAATATTTATCAAGTTATTCGATCATCATAAAATGCATATTTTTCATCACAAAATTATGGAAGCTTGCAGCTGTAACAATAAAAGTTAACTGAACTTAACTGAACCTACTACTGCTAAGTTCTGTCTTCCTTCTGAAATGTGCCCAAATCCATCACACTGTTTATCTGCAGTTGCTCATGATTGTTTAATGTGAGACATATTTTGTTTTCCCAAAAGAAATGTCATTACTCTATGCTATAATGGCCTAACACCGTGATTCTCTCCCATGTGACTACTGATTTCAAGGGGACTGAGGTCTTTTATATGAGTGTCTATAAGATTTCTAGCTCCCAGGAAGCCATAAAGATGAAGTCTTTTGAGCTCTTGAGAATTCTTCACACTATGTTATTGTTTCAGTGTTCAAGCAAGGACTTTTATCCTTTGTCTGTTCTGTATTCCTCAAAGGACAGAAATAAAACTGCCAACATGTTCAAAGGAGGCCACTCTTATTGTCAGGTCAAACAGCAGTCCTACTAATAACGCTAGTGAAAGAAAGATATACCATACAATTACACCTGATTGTCCTTGTCCACTCTCTTAATGCCAAATGACCATTTCCTCCTGTTTCATGTGAGTTTAATTTATTGTTGCTTTAACTGTTTAATAATTTGCTAATGGTTTTCTTTCTTCCTGTCTATTGATATCCTTATGTTACTGATTTCAATGGTGGGTAAATGTATTCCCTAATTACATATGTTTATTCAGCAAATTAGACTCTCAGTCTAATGTCTAGTTCATATTGTACTATCTGGTTAACTCTAAGTTCTATCTTAAAACAATACCCATGTTCTTTATGTTCTATTATGGGGAACATATGGTAAGAGAAGTCCATCTTAATCTCATCTCACTTGCATCCCAGACAAGAAAAAATGTATTTTTTACTTAAAGATGCATATACTGAATATTTTAGGCTTTGTGACTTACACAGTCTCTGTTGCAACTATACAACCTTTTTGTTGAATTAAGAGATGAAGGCTATACTCTTGTCCTAGCACAATTACCTTGTTAATTGATCAGAGAACACAGTTATGAACTGGAAAATCTAGCAATGATTATTTGCATGGGCAGTCAAGATCCCACATGGGCTCTATTACCTGCATCTAAATTAGAACTCACCTCAGATTTTGTTCCAACGTGTAACTGCTTGGGCATGAGGTTTAGGAAGTTATTCTCAAGTATATCTAATTTGCAGAGGACCTATCCCTGTAATCTTCAGCTGTTTGAGAGTTTTATAAGACAGGATCACTTGAAAATATAAGTTTGAAGCCAGCCTGAGTAGAACAATAAGATCTTACCCTAAAAAAAGGAAAAGAAAAGAAAATGATATGAATTATTTTTATGGGTGAAGAGGTAATAGTGTGCTAAAATTATAATGCATTTTTATAGCAGTTGAAAGATATACTACTTTTTTAGAGGCTAATACAAATTTTGATGTATTTCTTTTCTAAACTTGTGATCCTCTAGAAGGGCTTGGTTTTTGGACTTCAGATTAGGAATTTTTCTCAATGTATTCTTATCATCATGGTCAAAGGCTCTGCGTACATCGTTTACTGTACCCCCCCCAAAAAAAAAGGCAAATTAGTGGATATTCCAGGTGAGAAGCTTTGTGTCTAATTTGTTATACTAAAAGCTGTAGCTATCACGTCTCCACCCTACTGGAATGGGTTGCTCCTTGGAGGCTACAACTAGCTACAAGAAAGGCTGGGAAGCTGATGTGCTGTATTACCCTTTGTTCACCTCACCAACCCAAAGGAAATATAAAGAGCAAACATTTTGAAACATTCAGTAGTATCTTATCTGGAACTGATTTTTCCTTTGGATAGGCTTATTTCTAGAGTTCCTGAAGAAAAATTGTGAAAATGAACTTTAACCAGAATTTAAGGTACTGATGGAAAGAAACTGCTGGGGCAGAGAGATAGTTGCATTAGCATGGCGTCTTTAGGCAGAAGAACTGAAAGAGGGTGTTTTATACCAAAACTTCAAGGGTATAGTCAAAATATCATATCTGTTCTCATTGTCTACTCATACACTTCCCATCAGTCCATGCACCTCACTTATACCTGTTTCACAAATGCATGGAAATATTCTCTGTGGCCTGGGTAAGAAAGATGAACAGTCAGAGTTGAGGTTGGTCTAGTTCCATTAACTGGATTGTCAATGGATTGCCATAGGATTTCAATCTGTGACAAGACACTCTCAATGACCACTGAGATCTTGGGGGGTCTTGCTTTCATGTGAACTTTTAGATCCAGACATGCCTACGACATGCCTATTTTCCTCTCACCTAAACCAATTAAATCTGCTTTGGGCTAGCTCTGTGTAAGTGGTACATGAATTCCATGTACAGTTTTTCAAAATTACTTTTAGTACACTTAAGACTCAGAGACTGTGCAAACTTTTGGAAGTCACTATCAACAAGATCCTCATGTGAGACCTACAACACTGATGTACCCATTCTCTGAGAATTTTTTTATATTGTGCCACTCCTTTTACTTGGTTTTGAGCTATAAGTAAGAAGGACTCTACAAGAGTTTTGGATACTCATCAATACTAGAATTACAAAATAATTATTTTTACATTGTGAATTTGATATGATACCATTGGCCTATATTGGGAAATATAAGAAGCATTCATAGTAAATTGTTTACTTTCTTCCCTATAAGATGCACTTATAGAAAATATCCTTTAAATTAGACAATACCTACTTAAGCAAGTACCATAGGAGTTTATCTTGACTATCAGTACTACTGTGTTACCAAAGCAAAAAGTTATTTCTGCATTATGGATATTATTCTATATGTAACTCATAAGCATTTGTTTTCTAGATTGCTTCAATATCAAAACCAATGTGAAACTAATCTTTGTTTTGTACTTTGTGTGTTAACCTTATCTACATATTCATTTTCCAAATAATTTTTTCTGCCAATTTATTTGATGTTAAAACTATTTTTATATTACGTTATAAAATACTTATAGATAACCATGAATTATCAATTTTATACTGGATTAGAGATAAACAGTTTTATGTTAGTAATGCAGAAATAAATGATTGCAATCAATAATATGACTGGGAATTGCACCTGACAAGATATCATGTACGCCTCCATTACTATGCATGGTTTTGTTATTAACTTATAGGAGTATGTTTTGAGTTTCTTGTTTCAAACAAAGCTAATATATTTTATTAGAAGTTTAACAAAGCAGCAGTAATTGATATCAATAAAATTTTGAGTACAAATTTTTGGTGCTTTGTTGAAGCTACAGTTGTACTGCGTGGGAATATTGTTTAAAAACAATTTTAAGATTTTCTACTTAGTAGAGAATTCAAACCTTGAAGAGGATCTTAAGCATATTCTCCTGAAGTAGTTTAGGAAAGTACAAGTCACTGCAAAAGAGAGTTGTGTGGAATTTTATATCAATGTCTTTGGAGAAATCAGAATCCAAATTATCGAAAATTCAAGTGTTTCTCTGATATCATTGTTCAATTGTTTTCTTGTTTCTCTAAGTAAAACATATGTCTTAGGTAAGATCTACTACTGTGAATAGACATCATAACCAACACAAGTCATACAAAGGATAACATTTAATCGGGGCTGGCTTACTGGTTCTGAGGTCAAGTCCATTATCATCAGGGTAGAAAGCATAGCATCATCTAGGCAGGCATGACATTGGAGAAGCTGAAAGTTCTATATCTTGTTCCAAAGGCAAACAGTAGAAGACTGGCTCCCACATAACTAGGAGGAGAGTCTCAAACATATTTTTCATATAGAACTTATATATTTTCTATTACATATTAAATAATTTTTTAAGTAAATTTCCATGTTTTTACCTTCTCAAGAATGTTTGGTTCTAGACATTATAGAATCTATATTGACAGCAATAGTGGTAACAAATATATACGTATATTTCATTCATTCAAGCAAATGTAGTAACATAACCCCTAACTAGAGCTCTAATTAATAACTATTTGGATATCTTTACAGCCAGTTTGTCAGTTCATATAAATAACATTACAGCCACCACTGACTCACAACTATGTGAAATACACAGTACAAAAAAATTTAATATGATACTTGTATTGAAATTCTCACTTTTAAATAATAATAAATGGCTATCTTCAAGCAACGGCATATATATGCCCAGATGGAGAAAAATATGTGCAATAAAGAGGAACAATTTTAGAATATACTATACTTCAAATTAAAAAAAATTTTCTGGCTGAAGAGATGGCTCAGTGGTTAAGAGCACTGACTGCTCTGCCAGAGGTCCTGAGTTCAATTCCCAGCAACCACATGGTGGCTCACAACCATCTGTAATGTGATTCGATGTACTCTTCTAGTAAGTGTCTGAAGACAGCTGCAGTGTACTCATATAAATAAAAAATTAAATAAATCTTTAAATAAAACAAAGCTGGGCAGTGTTGGTGCATGCCTTTAATCCCAGCACTTGGGAGGCAGAGGAAGGTGGGTTTCTGGTCTACAAAGTGAGTTCCAGGACAGCCAAAACTACACAGAGAAACCTTGTCTCGAAAAAAAAATCCTACTTCTCTGTTTTCTCTAGTGCTGAAATAAAATATGGGACCTTCTGCATGTTAAGTAGATCATGCAGCTATAGCCCTATTCTCGTTGTTAAATAGTGGGCCAGGGAGGGCTCAATAACCTATTTTTGGTAAATTGCTTCTAAACAGTTTATCCTGTTGCAATGCATACACCACAATGCTTTGTATACTTCTGGTATTATAAAACATAAGACCTTGTAGCTTCATGAGAAAAAAGAGTCCAGAAAAACCTCCATACATTTCCTTTGGGGTACAGAGGTGACAACCTAGCCTAGGCACTGACTCATGCATGCTGTCTGTCTCAGTGTTTTATCACTGCCCTGTTTGTCTTGTTTTCCCCTTGACAGAATCTCACTAAGTTGCCTAGACAGATCTTGAACTTACCTATCACACTGTACTTCCTAAACAGCATGGTCTTCCTGCCTCAGGCTCCTGAGTAGGAGGCTTTACAACCATGAGCCATTGGGTTCATCTTCCAAACCTTGAGTTACAGTTATTACTTATTTAGGTCTTTTCCTATTTATTTATTTATTTATTTATTTATTTATTTATTTATTTATATTCCAAACACTGTACCCTCACTGTTCTCCCCTCTAGATTCCCTCCCCTGTCCCCTTCCCTTTCCCCTTGAAAGGATGGGGAAACCTGGGTATACTCTACCCTGGTGCATCAAGTCTCTGTGGGGCTAGCTGTATCCTCTCCCACTGAGGCCAGACAAGGGGAATGGATTTCATAGCCAGACAACAGCTTTAGGAAACCTCAGTTCCACTTGTTGGAGGACCTACATGGGACTGAGCTGCACATCCACTACATATATGCTAAGGGCCTTAGTCTGCCTGTGTATGTTCTTTGATTGATGCTTCAGTCTCTGAGCCCAAGGATCCAAGTTAATTGACATGGCTAGTCTTCCTGTGGAGTTTCTATCCTCTTCGGGGCCTTCAGTCCTTCCCCTAACTCTTCCATAAGAGTCACTGACCTCTGTCCAATGTTTGGATGGGGGTATCTGCATCTGTCTCTGTCAGCTGCTGGGTAGAGCCTCTCAGAGGACAGTCATGCTAGGTAGGCTCCTGTCTGCACACATAACAGCGTATCGTTAATAGTGTCAGAGATTAGTGCTTGTCCATAGGATGGGTCTCAACTTGGGCCTCTCATTGGTTGGTTATTCCTTCAGTCTCTGCTCTGTCTTTGTTCCTGCATTTCTTTCAGATAGGACAAATTTTGGAATTAAAGTTTTTGGGTGGGTTGGTGTCCTTATCCCTCCACTGGAGAGTCCTGCCTGGCTACAGGAGGTGTCCGCTTCAGATTCCATAGCCCACATCCCAGCTAAGGTCACCAGCATTGACTCCTGGGAGCCTCCCACATCCCAGGTCTCTGGGATTTCCTAGAGATTCCTCCCACCCCACCTCCAGAGCTGCAGCTTTCCATTCATTCTCCTGGCCCACTAGGTCTATCTCCTGTCTCTCCCTAAACTTGATCCTGACCCCCAAATTCCCTTCCCTATCCTCTCTCCCTCCCAATTCTCTCCCTCCCTCTGCCTCCTATGACTATTTTATTCTCCCTTCTAAGTAAGATTCAAGCCTTCTCAATAGAGCCTTCCTTCTTGTTTAGCTTCTTTGGGTCTGTGGAGTGTATCATGGGTATCCTGTGCTTTATGTCTAATATCTACTTATAAGTGAGTACATACCATGCATGTCCTTTAGATTTTATGTGTTGGATACAAGAGAAGTTACAGCATCTGGGCAAGTGGGTATCCTACCACCATGGGATTTAGACTCTTCGTGACAAAGCAATATTTTAAAGTATTCTTTAAAACTATTTTAAAATATAAATAACGAGAAAAATTGTCTGCCTAATTTTCTCAGGCAATTATAGCTACTGAATGTGATCAGAAGAGTAAGACTAAAGTAAGAATTAAACACAAATGTGAAAGATAATTTACAATGAAAGAGAGGTAACATCAAAGTGACAAAGATTGTTTGAGAATACAGAATAATAAGTCAGTTCTGTCTTATACCATTTGATTTTTGATTAATATTGAAACATTATACAGTATTTAGGGAAAGATAATATACTATACACCTTATGATCAACAAATCAGTAATCAGTGTTACTCCTAAATATACATGCTATCACAGAGTAAAGATCTGAAGGCTATTATAGTACATACTCTTTCATTTGGGGGATAATTTCTTACATAATTTATATGGAGATAAGTTCCACGGAATTTGAACCCTTTGGCCTATGTCGTTTCCACTTTTTACAATAGTACTTCCTAAATATCCATAAGCATATCCAAATATTCCAAATATCATCAAAAACATGAACTGATGCATGAAAATTACCAGTGACAAGTGAATTCACTAGTGTCAGGAAATAATACAATCTTGTAAGAATTTAATTAAGTGGCTATTTTCGTGTGACTGAAGTAGGGTAAGGACACCATTCTCTGTCTTCAGGAGGTGCTGATCCGATACAGATTGGAGGAAATTATAAGAGATTCCACACATTTAAATATACATTTTTATATTTATTATCTATATGTAAGGTATTATCAGAAAAAGAACCTAAGTAGTTTGATCTAGTATTATAAAGAACTAAATGCCTAAACTAATAAAAAAAATTCAAGCTCTGTATTTTAAATTCATGTTGTAGCTATTTTTCCCAGTTATAAACAAGATCTAAAAATCATACAATAGAACCAGGAGAAAAATGATTTTCAAAATCTCTGATGAGGGAAAAAAAACACAGACAATGACTTGTGTGAAGAAATGACCTTTATTGGCCAAGGTAATCTAAATATATTTCCTACACATTTGTGAGTATTCTACAAGAAAGCAAATTATGTGAGATAAAAATTGTTCAGGATAAAAAGTTAAATGAGACAAAATGTCACTTGATTTAAAATGTAATGTTACAGCAATAAATGAATGCAGTGTAGCCTGATAGAAAAATGCAGAAAGGGTCTTTCTGTACGTCTCTTTTTCTATACCTATTAAGAAGCAGGTAGAACTGCTTGCTGTAGCCCAAGATCCCCCAGCATCATCATATCTAAGACCCTCAGATTTAACCTGACCTCCTCAGAATGGATAGCCACACTCCAGTGTGTTGGGAGACCTTTGTGATTCCACTTTGATAATTCTTTGCACACCTCCATTAGAAACAGAGAAAAGCCACTTCAAGACACTGCACTTACAGCTTACTGTTTACCTATACACTCATAAGATCAAAACCCCTGGTCTTACTGTTTTTGTTAACAAGGAGCAGTAAAAGTCTTCCCACATACTGAGTTTGGGTTTCCATTTTACAACCTGAGATGACAGACCGCACAGAAATGATGAGAAAACTGTGGGGAGGCTTCCAGAAGATTGATTCTCTCATCAGCTGATTCCTTTCGAGTTAGTCTTTTATTGACTACAAAGGTATAGCCAATGCAGAAAAGGAAGCCCAGACTGCCCTGTTTAATCCTGAGGGCATTGGCAAAAGGTGATCACTTTTTGAGAAAACAGAGGCCTACAAGGAAATCAGCTCACCGTATGAGCCGTTAAGCTGATTTAAACACACAAGGGATGCCTGGGGTTGAGCGCAAGATCTCTGAGGTGTGAGATGAGAATGAAACCATTCCACAGACTAATATTACTGGGCTTTAGTAGCAGGCGGTACAGTTGATCAGTCAGGAACCTGTCATTTGGAGAATAGGCCAATATGTCTGAGACATGAAAAATCCTTCATTTTTTTTCTCTCCTCCTCACAAAGAGTAAAAATAATTGCAATTTCAAACTCTTTTGACAATTATCAATTCCACATTATTATAATGCAAGTGCCAATTAGAAGTGGGTGGAACCAAGACCTAGATATATTTTATGATGCTTGTCTCTAATTGAAAACTGTAACTCATCGGGGCTGAACCACACATTTATTTCTGATCTCAGTCCATCTGGAACGGACCCTTTGCACACCGTCAGCACAACCTGCAATCCCCATAACCTAGAAAAGAGCCAAGTGGAATTTTCATAGCCAGAGAGACAAATAAAGATGCACACTCTCCTTTTGATTTTGCTGATGTCGTGGGCTAAGTGTTATTGCTTAAACAACTCTGGAAGAAAACTTTCAACTTGACAAACCCCACTTGCTGTTTGGAGTCTTAAGGGAGGGTGAATGGGAGTGATTTCTCTACCACATTATATTGATGACAAACATAATCCTGTCATCTCTGATCACTAATTTCTAAAGGAAACCCAGCAGTATTTAATCCTGAAGTAACAAATGTAATAAAGCATATGAAACATCACACAAGAGGCAAATTATCTTCACTTCAGCCTGCTCAGCACCATGAAAACTGGAAACCAAAATGCATGTCGAGGCAGGCGTTAGTGAAATATTTTATTAAAACAAAGATAACAACTAATTGCAAAATATCTTTAATATCAAACACAATGTCCTAGACTGAGAAAATTCTTAGTTGGATTTGACTTATTTTTAAGGGGCTAATCATGTAAAACTTAGAAGCACGACACTATTTCCTTGTAGCATTTAATATGCTGCTATTGAAAAATGCTTTTCACAGACGGTTGTGCTGGCATAGGCCACCGATAGTTTTCCTCGTGACTCTGTCAACCATATCAACATTTAACACTTCCTTAGAAGTGAATTTTGTTGAGCAGACTTGTGAAATTGTTTACTTTGCCTGAAGTTTATTGGTTCTAAAATTAGAACCGACGCTACTGAAGAACTTACCAACCTTAGGTAACTCTCTACCAGCTGTTCAATTACACCTAGCATTTATGCTCCAGCCTCAAGTTATGGACCCTTAAGAACTGCATCAAACATCTTTTTCTTGACAGTTCCACACATGCATTCAATATTGTTAGAACAACTTTATTTTGGAAGGAATCTGGGAGAGATTATGTAGTAGTTTGTGTTGCTATGATCTTGCTGGCTTTTATAGGTTTTTGACGGGGTATTTCTAGTAGTAAAACTAAAAAGCAAATGGAAATTTGTTTGCACAACTGTTCTAGACTCATATTTACCAGAATATTATCAAAAAAAGATTTTAGACATAATACAATAAAATTTCTTAGAGGGGAAATATATATTAGAAATAACTTTGCAGAGGGTAAATGCCAAGTGGGTATTCAACCGTTTTTTGTGCAGATTTTTAAAAATGTTACAGTATTACAATACAGTAAAGCAGCTTAATATAAACTCTGTCTTGTTGTTCTAATAGTTCCATGAGACTATCTTCATGAATTCCATAAAACCCATAAAAATTATCTTCTCAGACACCAAATTCATTTTATGTCTACAGACTCTTTAAATTCCTTTAGTCCATTGAACTCTAAATGAACCTTCATGATCACTAACATGGCTTCTAGATCCTATTATTCATCAGCAAGTTCTGTTCACTATATTGCCAGTCATGATGTCTATGAGCTTTTTTGTATTTTCTAAATGTGTCCAGTCTACATATACACTTACTCCTTAGTGACAGAGGCAGACTCAACTCGGTGAAATTAATGGTAGGTGGCTAAGCCCAGATTCCCCATCACACACCTAGGACCACACCTAGACTGGTGGCAAAATTTTTAATCATTGGGCTGTGGAACTCTGAAACTATCAAATAAAGGAACCACTTCACACACTAGCAGAATAATGAGCCTGGTCACAATCATAACATTTGTCCCAGGTATTGACTTGTCTTTTCCAGTTAGTTCCAGTTCCTCTGACATGATCCAGAAAACAGCTATGTAGTCAATCTGCTCATGGCAACTGTAATGCATCAAACTTCACAGGAAAGGAACAACCTATAAAGTTCCCATGGAAACTTCACCCAAAGAAAATACACTCTGTCACCTTTATGAGTGATGGTGCACTAGCTACTTCCTTGGTGCAATACAGGCTAGGATAAGTTCTCTTCTTTCTACATCAGTGTCCTGAAGTACTGAATCATAATTGGTTTTTATAAAGCATTGGCTTTTCTAGGTGACTGACCTGCAGGTGTTAAAAACTTACATTCATGGAGCTGAAGAGACAGTTCAGGGGTTAAGACAGCTCTTCCAGAAGACCTCTTCCAGAGGACCTGGTTTTGATTCTCAGCACCCACATGGCAGCAAACAGCTATCCATGACTCCAGTTGTAGGTGATCTGATGTCCTCTTTTGGCATCCCTAGGCACCAAGCTTTAAGGTAGTGCACAGATACACACACACATGTTATTAACACACACACACACACACACACACACACACATGTTGTTGTTTGGCACTATTTCGGGAGACGTGAACAAATAGACAGTTAATGACAGATAGCAGAAGCAATACCACTGAAGTCCAAGCTAGAGAACCAAAGATTTATTTGGATTTTTTTCTGAAACAGGAATGACTCAAAGGCAGCAATAGTCTACCCTGGCATGGGGGATAACTGGTGAAAACTGGAATCCTGAGGCGCTCTGCACAGCTTGTAGGCATTTTATAGGTCATAAGAGTTTTTCCTTTTCTGTAGTGTATAACCTCTCACTGCATATAACCTCTCACTGCGTATAACCTCAGGGCAGGAGGGGCCTCATGAATCTAGTAAGTTTCAAGAACTTCCTAGCACTTGTAAATTTTTTACTTCCTGCATCTTAAGGTGATTCCCTTTAGAATCCACCCCTGAGCTGTAAGGAATCTCTTTCTAGGACAGAATGCTTCAACTTGAAAGAAATTGCCATGCAACGTCTCTGTCTTACCATGTTGAGCTGACTCCTGCTGAGTCAAATATTAAAAACATTAATAATGATATAAGTGAATTACAGTATTTAAAGTGTTCCTATTATGGTCACAGAAAAGTGGCATGTGGTTATACATGCATTCTGTGTCCTTGTTTTTCTTAAATAGTACGTGCTTTCTTTGAGATACATAGACATTGTGATATTTTATCCATATCTCTTTACCTGTTTTCCTACATATAACTAAATAGTTAACAGAATAAGCTTTACTACATACAGATTTGCATTGCTTTTCATTATGATTAATTCTCTGTAGTTTTTTGACTATTTTTCCAAACACTGTTTTTATATTGTTCCTCTCCGTCACTGTAGCAGGATTTGCCTTCAGCTCTGCACATGTTCTATAGGACATAATGTAAATCCCTCACACAAAGAGAAAAGGGTTTACAATTTACCACTTACTTTCAGGGTAACTGAAGTATATTATATTTCTTAAAAGATTCACACAGATGAAAGACAAATGTATTTTTAGTTGTCAAACTGACTACAATAATAATGAAGGAAAATCCTAGAAAAAGTAGACAAAGAAATTTAAAAATAAAATAAGAAAACAATAGGTTTTTATGCTCATCAAATTAAAAGACAGATTTTAACATTTCCTTGGATAAGCAGAAAAAAAATGTAAGGAGCAAAAGAATATTTTTATTTATTTGATTCTAAAGATAAAAAATGAAAAAAACTATGTAAGACTACATAAATTGTAAATGACACTTAACAGACATCACCCATGAAAGTGCCTTCAGCACACTGCTTCCAATTTGCTTAGACAACCTCAAAGTAAACCGTCAAGATAAGCGCTTGGAACTTGCCCCAGAATGGCCAGGCATTAAAGAGAAACAGTATTTTCTGATTTAACTTGTTACTATTGATTCGCAAGGGAGAAGTTGCATTCAAATACATATTTTTTCAACATCATGCACCATACCATGAGAAATTTCAAAATACATCTAAACAGAGTTTAGACAAAGACAGAAAATGCGGAGTAGGGCTGTCATAATTCACATGCAAATGTATCTATTTCAGCTCATTTTGACAGCCTAAAATAGTAATAATTTGCTCTTTTAATATATACTTGTTTAAATTCCAATTAAGTCAATCCTGAGAAGAAAAATCCTATCAAATACTGTTTTCATACTCATTTGAAGGATATCACACAAGCATAATTGCGGGTTTGTCACATTCAATCTTTCTTTCATGCCCTCCCTCACTGTGGCTGGCACTGAACCATAGTGATATGCCAAGAAATGTACCAGCTGGTGGGACTCTGTGTACAGCCCACAGGGGACTTTTTAACAGAGCCCTTATTTTCAATAGTTACAGAAGCGTTGGCAAGCCAGTGCTCTCAGAAACCCAAGATATTATTCACATTTACACACTTACACTTATATACGTAGATATATTATTGCTAAAAGAGGTGTCTGCATTTTAAATTGCTATCAATGAAACTCTGGCTACATCAAAAAAATAAAAGCAAAGATGTACTATGAATGTGAACATACTTAAGTAAAAAATTTAAATAAAAGAAAGGTAGGGGAAGAGTACCGGGAACATATGAACAAAACCTGTGTGGTTACCTGAATATGTGATACACTTGCATGTAAGACAAAGCAGTGCAATAAAAGGAAAACAATGTGTACATGGTAAAAGAGACAGCACAACATAAAGAGTAGGCAGTATTAAGTACACAGGACTGGATATAACTGTATGCACTGAAAATAAATCAAGTACTTAAAACGAATGACAATAAAAGTACTTGGATATTTTAGAAATTATAAAGCAAGTATGATCAAGCAGAGAAAAATACGGAGTCATAAAATTTTTGAAGAAACTACTAGTAAGCTTATGTAGAGAGACTATGCAGAATACTGCATTCATCGACTAAGAATGGATATTATTTTGGACATTGCATAACATTAATAAAATGAGAACACACTAGTAGCTATGCAAAGGGCAGCAATAAAGCCCAGAAAACAGTATAAGACTTTCTTGGTTCACAAGGCACTTTCACTCAAAGAAATAAAATTTTGATGTCTACATATCTATAATTTAAATTTCAGAATATCCTTTTGTGGGATCAGAAAGAAAAAATGTGTGAGTAATCAGGAAATACATTTACAAACTGCACATATTTAAATATGTAAGAAATTTAAAACAACAGAGGAAAAGTTATATTTTAAGTGGTTACATTCATGAAGGCTTGAGTTCCAGTTCCCCCAGACAGAAGAGACAAGGTCAAGCATGATCTCAAATATCGGAAGTGATCCCGTGACTGTGTGTGTGTGTGTGTGTGTGTGTGTGTGTGTGTGTGTGTGTGCAGAGGAGGGAGATGAAGAGGCAGGCACATGCGCATCTCCAGAGACTAGCCAATCTTCAGGGAGTTCTAGGCCCAGTGAGAGCAGTGGTCTAACACAAAAAGGTGAAAAGCAAGGGCAACATTCTACCAACACCCTCTGGCTTCTATGTGTGCACACATGCACTACAGTCATACAGAAAGAAATAAAATACAGCTGAAAAGGGCAATACCTTAGTAAAAGAAACAAGGTCAATTAACTATAAAGACAGTTTGAAGTCAGCTAAATATAAAATCAGTCTGAGAGGCCAGCCAAATGGATGAATAGGTAAAGGTGCCTTGCCTTTCATCGTAATGACTACACTGACTTCCCAAAAAAAAAAAAAAAAAAAAGAATGGAGAGAGCCTACATTCACACAGACACACACACACACACACACACAACTTTAAAAAATAAAGACAGTTTGATTAAACAGATTGTAAAATAGCAATGTCAAAATAATAGCAGAGTAATAAATAATACCATAAATAATAACAGAGAGTAATAAAGGATGCTTCAATAATCTCAATGTATGAGTTTTAATACACTATTTAAGAGCAACAATGCCAACCAACCAGAGCTCCCAGGGTCTAAACCACCAGCCTTGAAATGTGCATTGATGTCTTTATTTTGTGCAATGACTAAGGAAAAACAAATATATGCAATATTTATGTATTTACCATTTTTATGCTGACATCACATAAAATATATTCATGAGCACATAGGGAGGGACCCATGACTCCAGCTGTATATGTAGGGAGGAGGGCCTTGTCGGGCATAGGTGGGAGAGAATGTCTTTGGTCCTGTGAAGGCTGGATGCCCTAATGTGGGGGAATTTGAGGGAGGGGAGGTGGGAGTCGGTTGGTGGATGGGGGTACATCCTAATAAAAGCAGGAGGAGGGGGAATGGGATAGGGGGTTTCTGGGTGGGGAGGGGGATTGGGAAAGGGGATAACATCTGAAATGTAAATAAAATATCCAATAAAATAATTAAATTCTAAGAAAAAAAACAAACATGATCTTTTTCAAAGAATAAATGTAGAAAAGTTTATCAAAAGCAAAGTAGACTGGACACTCTCTTAAAGACTTGGTGAATGTTGTGTTAGTTACATGTTAGGTTGACGTGAGTTTAGCCACAAACCGGAAACCAGGTCACCTTGAAGCAACTAATATGGCGTTGTTTCGTGAATCAAAATCCTCTTTTTTTGGTTTGGTATATTTCCCAGTGTGGCTATTTGATGGAAATGCACTTGCTGTCACCATGTCCTCTTGATGCCTTTAACAGTGTGATTTGTCCCTTCTAGCATTGGGGGCTCTGAAATAAAGGTTTAATTCAGCAGTAGAGCTGTACTCATTTACTTTGAAAAAAATGTGGGTTGCATATATTATGTCCTACTTTTTAGTTTGTTTCTTTATTTATACTTACCATTTCTTGGAGGCAACATAGAGTTCTTACAAGTCTGCCTAAATAATCTCAAGATTTAATTATTTAGGTGAAAGGGTATTACTCTGTGACTAGGCACCTTAGAACTTGTTATCCTCCTGCCTTACATTCCAAATCATTCAAGTAACAGGTTTATGTCTATGCCTGGTACAAGCATTACTTTAGCTGATGAGAGTATTGTATTTCTTTTAATTTACAACACATAGTTTGAAATGTGCATTGATGTCTTTATTTTGTGCAATGACTAAGGAAAAACAAATATATGCAATATTTATGTATTTACCATTTTTATGCTGACATCACATAAAATATATTCATGAAGAGAATAAAACATATTATTATCCACTCTCTTTAGCAGGTTGAACAATAGAGATTATTATTTTAGTCCTATGAGCTGAAAATGCATCCTTTGATCAACAAATTCATAAAGCAGCACCCAGATCCCATAACCACCATCCTTCTTGTAATTCTCTGAGTCCAACAATTGTGGACCCTGATAATCTCTTTTAATATATATTTAAAAGAATCTTTATTTTCTTATATGGTATACTCAGGCCATGTATACTTAATGTTGTTTGGTAATATAGGTTTAAATAACATATCATTTTGTTTAATATTTATTATCTTTCCCAGGCTTTGCTTACTTTTCTTTTTCATGCCTTCAAAGATTGGACCATCTGAAAGTAGAGTATATTGAAAATGTAGCTTTTTATATCAAATAGCTAAGTAGGAAAGGAAACTTAAGGAGCATGAAGTTTAATATAATGATTTAGAACAAGTTTACTCTTGAGAAGTGATCTGTACATTTTTGATATTTAAAGCATTGAGACTGAGATTGGGTGCAATCACTTGTAAGGACAGAGATACAGATCAAGAAAGAGGCCCAGGTCAGTCTATCATGCCAAGTGAAACCTCTAAAATGAATTCTACAAATGGTTAAAAGAAAGAAAGAGGGATATGATAAAAAATGCATGACTATGTTTCCTAGGATTATGCTTTAGTTATGCATATGTCTATTAGACTATCCACAGAGATTTGATAACTAGTAAGGAAGCAGTTAGAACAAGGAGATCTTCTAAGATTTGGAAACTAGAATATGCTTTTAGGGATTATACCAAAAATTTCTTTGTTTTAATGTTGCTTTAGGTCAATAAGAATATAACTTGAAAAGTAATAAATTGTTTATACATATGGAAGAATTATATCAGTTAAGCAAGAATAGGTTCAACTTATCTGCTAGAGTACTGTGCAACAAGACCGATGCAACAAGATCCTAAAATTATTGACTTTAATGAAAGAACATATAAAAAGATTAAAGTCTGTTTATTGGCACAAATTCTGGAAAATGAGGACTCAGCTGTATTAGATAACCAATTACTGTTTGCTTAAGGATGAAATAGTAAGAAACGTAGATCACAAAATAACACACCAAGACTGCAATTGATGCTGGAAAACTTTCTCAGTTTGATGCAATGCTTAATCATCATTATCAATGACTGCATCAAAGGGAAAAAAAATACAGATAAAACAGCCTTCTAATTATGACTCTGTTGATGTTTCCATACATGAGTTCTGACCTAGTAAATGTACCAATTCCTTGTTACTCCATGTTGTACTGGGTTCTTCCTACATTGCCTTTTCTGGCTTCCTGACTCTCAAGGAAAGTGCTTTGGTTTTTTTAATCGCCTCTCCACTATCACGATTGGCACTTCTGAAAAACTTCCCCTCTTCGTGTTGTTTCCGGTGGATTTTTGGTAATATCTATCCCCAAATAACTAATACACTTGATAATAGTAGTGATCTTATGGATGTTTATAAATATCAAAACTGAACAAATTAAAGCACACTAAATATCTTTTTACCTAATTTAAAAAATTAATGAAAATATAGCTGCTGGTTTAAACTTTTATCAAATTGTGAAATACCATTAAATATTTTTTAAAGCTTCAGCAAATTTTTCATAAGTCCAAACAGTACAGTATTTGTAATTTAATGGTCAATTCCATTTGTAAAATGTGTCAGTCCTTTACATCTTACAAGGCAAAATAGCAGAAGTCATTAACACAACAGAATTTTGAATACTAGAAATTGCAGTGGCTGGAAATAGAAAATAGCCAGGCTTACAAGGTGTGGGAACAATAGGAAGACCTCTCATCTTTAAAACAATCTTTTACAGTATGTTCTTATGTGTGATTATCATTGTCCCAGTATATTTATACCTTAGAAATGTATATATTAATACTCTTTCTGGTCTTCACTTTTCCCGTTTTCCAGTTTTGAGCCTTGGCCAAGATCTTTGCACATTATATACTCAACATTGGCCTAGTACAGTAACATTGTTTTGATTGTGAGAACAGATTTTGTTAACTATATCATTATTCAACAGGTAGGTAGGTGCAAACATTCAAAAACAATTATCCAGTTAAAAAATTATAGAGTATTTTTCTTACAAAGAATTATTTTACTTATATAGTGCATGATTGGAATCAATTGGAGTGTGTGGGAATGTGTCTGCATGCACTCACTGATGTCAAAGGATATTTTGGAGTCATTCTCCCGTTCTGCTATGTGTCGAAATGTTCAAATGTGGGTTGTGAGGCATGCAGAGCATGCATTTTACCCACTGAGGCCCTCACTAGCCCTCTCACAGAGTTCCAACCACTGTTTTCACACACATCATTAGCATCTTCATACACACATGAGGACGCTAACCTGCTTGTTTCTTTTCTACTTAACTAAAATTGCTCTCCGTCATTATCCACAGCCACATTCTCTTCCCAATCCAATTCTGCTTTAAATTCTTTCAACAGATTTGGACTCTATATTAGAAAACGTACACATAAAGAGAAAATGACACATTCTCCTAAATAAAAGTTATCCTCCAGTTACCATCATCATTAGTCATTTTCACAAGAACTTTTACACTAGAAATTGGCAATAAAAGGGTCTTCAGGTGATTAATATGGACAATAGAAAGGAATAAAAGTTGCCACAGGAGAATCATTTTGGCTAACTGTGGTAGATGTCAGTTATGATCACTTGTGTAGGACTAATATTGTGCCGGTAATAACCTCTGTTTTAATTTTTAGGTATGTTTCACAACTGCTTCATGGATGGATACTCCTTATTACATGGTAAACTTTTATTTAAAGGCACATTAATGCATGTCTTCTTTAATCTCCTTCAATGTGCTTGTGACGAATTGCTTTGATTTTTGCCACTAGTCTCCAACCCCCACATGCCATAACACCATCGTCCCTTTCTGTTATTTCTCACAGGTGATTTCTGTTGACATTTTTGTAGATGTATACGCAAAAAATGATCTTTGTTACCATGCATGCAGACAAGCACAAATTGTTAAAGCCCTGTAAACAGAAAGTGTAAACCAAAATAATTATCAGACATGGGGCACAGATTTAGTTTGTAGTTCAATAAAGAAGGAAAAACTTTTAGCAGGGAACTGAAAAACTTTGATCCTAAATTCACTATCTATTGTTTCTTAAATATGATCTAAAAACCATTACTCCCTGAGCACAGTTATTACTAATTACTATGATTCCTCTTCTTTATTTCATGGCCAGAATACTGTTATAAACAGCTCTGTTTGTTTCATGATAAATCTGATGCTTCAAATTGTCACTTGTTGGGAGCCATCTGTGCTCAGGGCTGGCAGACTTACTTATTATAGGTTAATATGCTTCTCATGCTAATAACCATTTCAGCCAATAGAACTGTAGAGAGAAACATCTGATTATGTGATATGCCATTAACAAAATGTTGTTTCAGATCCTAACAAAAGCACCTGCTGTCTAGTTCTTGGGATCCGCTAGTTTCCAAACACATTTCTAGACTCTGTTTTGTGCTAGAGTTGACATTCTCACAGTTGCTCTGTGCCAAAGACCCTGTCTGCCTAAGGATACTTTGGCTATCTGAAAATGCCAATGTATGGTAATGAGATATCATCACAGCAAGTAATAATTAATTATTCAAAAACATATGCCTGCTTGGTAAGACACTTAGTAGAATGGGGTCAATAAAATTAGCAGCTAGCGTAAGCACAGCAATTCAGTTGAACAAACTGTTAATTTCTGAATTAAACTTCTCAGAATTTTTCTTATTGTCATCTTCTACTGTTATGTTTCTGCATGTACTTTGTGACCTTTGTGGAGAAAAAAAAATATTTTGCCACAATTTTGTTCTGTATAAAACCTGAATTTCAGTGACTTTCTTCAAGTGGATTTCTTTTCTAAAATTACTTGGGGGAAGATATGCTTTCACTAAGATTAAAAATCATTTAAAAGACATCACAACATAATGGTAATTCTCACACTTTCTCACCTTCTGTTCCCCAAGGATAATTTGAGTACATTCACCTTATTAGTCCCAATACACCTGGTTTTTAGTTTTAGAGAAAAAAATGTAGAATCATTCATTGTTTTTTTTTCCAGGCTTAAGACTACAATTCAGTGCTTAAGTTATGATGATCAGGTAACATCATTTCTAAATAAGGGTTGGATATAAGGATTACCTTTGTGTCTTAGAGTAGACACAAAATGTGACCTACAGTGAGAGTTTTAGTATTCTCTTTGCCCTAATTAAGTTCCTAGTTCACCCAGAGGTGCTAATAACTTTTTCCAAACGCTGGGCTCAGGTCTATGGGATTCTGACCTGGGACAAGGTTGTACACTCCTTCTGTCCTTCTTTGTGTTTTCTTTGAGCTTGGACTATTGCTTCCTGGATTCCACTGTGTTTGGTTTTCTTCCCCCCACCCCTTTCATACATTCTTGTTTGTTTGGTTTGTTTTTTGTTTTGTTTTATTTTCCTTTGTTGGTGTACTTATTCTATCAGCTTCTGAAAAGCTGTGCATAAGTAGTAAATTTTGTGAAAATACACACCTGAAAACATCCTATCCAATTTATTCTTAATTAATTGTAATGAAGTTCAAAACTTGGAGAGAATTTTTAAAGAAATGTGCCATTCTATTTAAATGAAGGAGATGTTACATTTTTATTTAGCTTTCAGAACCACAAAAGAAAATTACATGAAAATCTGGATGGTTGACTCTCTATGTGAGATATTTGTATTATTTCCTTGTATATTTCAAGGAAGATTTGGGGATAGTCCCAATGGTCCCATGCTTTGCTTGATATTTTATATGTTATTCTTCAGTGTGTGTCAACTTTTCGTCATTATCACAGACACTTTTACGTAACAATTGGCTGAAATCTTCAATCATCTCTTGGACTCTATCACCTTTATATTCTTTGATCAATTCTATATACCTATCATTTGGTTTGGGAAAGGTTTAGTTGTATATCAGAAGTACTTTTGTCTATTGGTAAATTTTGGCTCCCATTTTTCATGACCATGATTTCCAGCTATTCCCATTTAAGGACAGAAAGGTGGTGAGAAAGATCTACATTGCTGAGTGATCATGGTTAACCAGAAACCTCAGAGTACATCCTCTGAAGAGTCTATTTCATTAGACCACTTGGAAGTGGCTGTCTTCAGATTTCTCTCTTTGTTTACTTAAATTACCCAGATTGACATTAGCCTGTTTTATACTTAGAAGGCATAAACCTTGTTGTCATCATTCTGGGATCAAATGGAAGGAAGAAATATGTATTTCAACATTTGGGGAAAATTGCTTGAATAATCAATGCTGTACAGAAAGATGCTTCAAAGTTATTGTAATTTTATAGATATACAAAGTTATTGTAAATTTATAGACACTATATGACAAAAATAAACATTTCTAATTATGGATCCATAAAGTTTTATACTATTTAGTCTACCTTTAAAAACTCAACTGAGGATTAGGTGTCGTGGTGCACTCCTTTGATCCAATACTCAATAATCAGAAGCTAGTTTGGTCTACATATGGAATTTCAAGCCAGCCAGAAATACACAGTAAGACCCTGCCTCAGAAAATTAAGAGAAAGAAAAAGGGAAAAGAGAGAGAGAGAGAGAGACAGAGACAGAGACAGAGACAGAGACAGAGACAGAGAGACAGAGAGAGAACTGAACTGAGAAGAAAACCAGGGGGAAATGTATACATTTAAAAAGAAAATGGACAGAGAGACTAGGAAGTGATAGAGGGAGAAGGGTGTGAAAAAGAGAGGGAGAAGTTAATTATAAGTCTCAGTTCTCCTCAAAGTCTTGGCCAGTAGAACAAAATGCCCAAACTTCAACTCTTTTACAGATTCTGAAAACCTACATCATTTTTATTGGCTTAGCAAAAATGTCTTTGCATTTCGAGTGGCCAAAAACATAAGAGATATCCATGAACAGCCAATCAATTTGTACAGGGTCAAAAATACTCTAACAACTATTCTTCCCATAGCTAATGCCATCCTTCATAGGAAATACTGTAAATGGTATAGTTCTGAAAGCTAGATTCTCAAAGCCATAAGAATAATGTAAATTTAGCTCCAGGGCCATCCCTAAGCCCTTTTAAAGGCCCTGGTCTTTGAATGAGCAGTCAGAGTGCAGACTGGTCTGCTCTGTAAAAGGCAGGAGTCACCTGGCACAAAACCACAAACCTGAGCAGTGCACTCAGGAAGCCTGAGAAGTTTCTTTGTTACAGAGAACAAAGAAATGAGCTGCACAGTTTAAAACCACCAGGGCTTCTGAAATAAGTGAAACTATTTTTGTTACTATTTTTGTTACAGGATTTTTTTGAAAGAAATTCTGTTATATCAAAGATATTTACAATCAAAATAGGCTATGCACATGCTACCTCAAGCAAAAGTTACGTTGACAAAAACTAGCTTTAAAAAATAGTCTAAGTTATCCTACAACCCTGACTGAGTCAATATGGCAAAGCATATATGTTATACATGCAGGTGTCATGAAGGTGTGCATACTGGGTTTTTATAACAATAAAAGGCAATTTCCAAGTGTAGGCACATGACACATGGAAATAAATGTTTAAAATGTTGTGCAACTTCTTTCAAGCACAACTAAGTAACCCCACTACAATGGAGAAGGAAGGAGATGGAGCACTGTATGTTTTCCTATTAGCATTTCAATGATGTTGGTCATTTTACACTATTGTAGGCTGTGATGTACATTCTCCATACTTTGATTTCAGTAACAGATTTTATGAGTGACAAGGATTGAGAAACATTGAATTTAACTCTTTATCACAATCACCATTAACTAGCCATAAGCTAAGCATCAGCTTCAAATAGAGTACTTATCATCTACTGATATTTACATCTGTGCTTTCATATTAAATATGACTACAGGCTCATGAGAATCTAAACTACCTTTTTGTAAAAATTAGTTGCAATGGAAGTTAATTGATCTGGATATGTTATAAAATTACTAACAAAGTGTCCATTCAGCATCTTACAAGAAAGCGAAAGTCATGATTGGAAAGTACTACCTGGAAATTGATTATGCAGGGAATATGGTTTCCTTAGCTTACTTAACCACCCTTCCTTCTTCTGCTGTATTAAAAGAATATCTAGGGGGTGGGGGCATCTATATTTTGTGTGGTCCTGAAGATGCTATTTTTATTTGGGGAAACAGAAACAAAGTATAAAGGGAGACTCCACCAAGAGTCTTGTAATCTTGTTGTGCCTAAGAACATATGTGCCTGATATCTAATCCAATTGTGAAACTAATTACTTAAAATCATAATATCATTTCTCCTGAAATGTGTTTAAAATAAAGACTAAAATTTGTGATAGCCCTACTACAAAGCTCTTGTGAATTCAAAAGCAATTCAAGTAAAGACTTCCTAATTGTGTCAACAAAGTTGCAAACCTGAATGTAAAGTCAAACATTAGGAATTAAGATTTTAAAATAAATTAATTACCATTTGAGGTTTTGTCTAAAAATACATCTACAGGAACAAATTAAAATATATTGAATTAAATGATGAGAATGGCTGAGCAACAAATAAATTTAATAACGTATACGACATAAGTTTTAATAAGTTGTTTTTGAAAGGTTAAATGTAAAAGTAATATTATGTTCCTAATGTCTTTGCAATTATTAATATTATTCCACTCCATCACAAGAAGATGAAAATATAATGATCTAGAAATTCTAATAAACACAAATTAGACAAAATCAATATCTGGAATTTATAGCAAACACACTGGATCTAGTGAGATGGCTCAATGGGTAAACACAATTTCTGCCTAACCTTATGAGTTTGATCCCTGGGACATAGATGGTGGAAAGAAGAAGTTGACTCCCACATAGTGTCCTCAGTATTCGACACACACAAATACACAATAAGAATATAACTATAATAAAAATGTTATCAATAAAATAAAAGAAACACAAAAATATTAAACACACAAGCGGGTATACAATTAGAAACACAAACCAAACACATTCTGTTAACAAGAAGTGATTTTTAAAAGCAGAAATGGGAAAATTCTAAAATAATAGGTTAGTTAAAACATAGACAGGAAATAATCAATCCAAAAAGAATTATAGGAAGTAAGAGAAGGAGAGCAGAATGACTAGAAGAATCTAGACAAGGTAAGTGGTAAAGACGGAGATCTGAAAGGTGTAATGGAAGCAAGAAAAACGGCAAATTCTAACAGCACAGAATTGACTCACAAATGAGAATTAAATTAAATGATAATTTTCTAAGTAAAAATTTATGTCCAACAAGAATATATGATGTTTATCCACATAAGAAGATGATATCCTCAGTATTGAAATGAGCAATGGGAAAATTTCCAGAAATGCAGCTAGTATTAATCAGATCCAAATCACAAAATATCCAACAAAAGCTTTCCTATCTGTGCATCAAATAGGGAAAGCAAAGTATAAAATGTATTAAACTGTATTTATACATTTAAATTTTTGTTATATTTAATGGTTGTTAAATTTTTCATACAATGTAGTTTGATCATATTTTTCCTGCCCAAACTGAAATCCCCTGACCTGCCTATGCAACCAATTTTCTCTCTCTCTATCTCTCTGTCTCTCTGTCTATCTATCTATCTATCTATCTATCTATCTATCTATCTATCTATCTATCTATCTCTATCTCTATATCTCTCTATTTCTGTGTGTGTGTGCCTGTGTGTCTCTGTGTCTCTCTCAAAGTAAATAACAAAGAAAAATCAAAACAAACAGAAAACCAAGGTGACCAAGAACACAAAAGACATGGAGTCGATTTTTGTTGACCAACTACTCCCTAGCATGGGTGTAGCCCTAGAGAATGGTTGATACACTTAGTGTTACTCTATTGTAGAATACTAATTTTCTCTTTCCAGCCTGTATGACATACAAAAAGCTTCTTGGTTGGGGTGGGACTTTGTGCTTGTTTCCCCTTCTCCATGCTGGATATTTTCTGGCTTGAACTTAGAGCGATTTTGTGCATGGTCTCACAGTCTCTGAGTTCATATGTGCGCTATCTCTATTGTTTATGGAAGACAGAGCTTCTTTGGAGTCTAGTATGTCTGGATCTTAGACTACTTCAACCTCCTCATCTGTACAAACCTCTGAAGCTTGAAAGGAATGATAAAGACATCCCTTTCAGGGGTGGGTGTTTCAAAGTTTCTCATTCTCCGCACTTTATCTAGTTGTCTCCGTGTTACTTAACATCTACTACAAGAAGAATCTTCTCTGGTAATGGTGTAGCGATGTACTGATAAGTATAGGCGTAGCAGTGTGTCACTGTGAGTCATTCTATTGCCATGTTCTTTATTAGAATAACAGCAGTAGCTTTTCCCTAGGGCTCATGTCATATCTTGTCTCAGGTTCTAGCCCACCTTTTGCAGTGTCAAGAATGGGTTCTATGTCACGGTGTGGGTGTTAAATCTACTCAAAAGTGGTTGATAACTATATAACATTTGTCCTGCTATTGAATCAGTATATCTTGCTGGAAATGTATTATTTGCTATTATAGATCACAGGGTTCATAGGTATGTATGATACTTATGCTTACTCTTCTCCCTGGTAGTATATGAAGCACAATCCAATACTATGTTCATTAGTCAAGTCAGTAGAGGTGAAGCTTTTTGTTGGGAGCCAGCTCATTTTTTCCATGTATAAGGACTTATGTAAGCTGTATTTTCATGATAGACACTTACCATTAAGTTGTGGAAACTAACCAATTTAATGTGTGAGGAATTTATTGTATCCCTTTCAGCCAATGACTCAACAAGATGTATCTTGTTCCTGATACTGGGGGTTTTACTTGGTATCACTAGGTGTTTTGTTAGGGTGTTATCTCCTCTGTTCTTTGGTGACTCAATTTAAATTCTTTTCATGTATTTATGTATTTTAGGAAAATTCTTCAGTAGTAGGTTTCCATATGATTTTTCAAAATGCTTTTAAAATGAGGTAACACTTTGCATTTTCTTGCCTTCACCCTTTCTTCCCAAATCTTTCCCCACTTAATCCTCTATACCAGTTTTCTCTTTCTATTTATAACACTATACTCTAGTTCTCTTCTTTGGAAGATAACCTTCTCTCTCCTGGTCACTTACTAGCTACTTAAGCTCTGTGTATTTTAAACTGAAACACATATTTCTAAAACTTAAAAGCTATCATCTACATATAAAAGAAAATACATAACTGCATGTTTGTCTTTCCAAACCCAGATTATCTTATTCAGAATTAGTGTTTCTAGTTCGATCCAACTACCTGCAAACTTCACTATTACATTTTTTCTTAATAGTTGAATAATAATTCATTGTATAAATGAGCAATGTTCTCAGTTAGCCACTCATCTGTTGATGGACATCTAGAGTGTATTAAATTTCTGTGTATTATAAATAGAATAACAATAAACATGGTTAAGCAAGGGTCTCTGTAGTCATCCACAGAGTTCTTTGGATATATGCCCAGAAAGGTATGTTGTCTGCATCATATGGTAGATCTATTTTCAGCATTTTGAGGAACTTCCACACTGGTTGCCATGATGTTTATTCCAGTTCGCTCTCCCTCAGCAATGAATAAGTCTGCCTTTTCCAGGATCCCCACAAGCATCTGCTGACAAATGTTTTCCTAACCTTAGCAAATATAACTTGGGTAAAATAATAATCTCAAAAAGTTTTAATTTGCATATTCCTAGTGGCCTAGGAAGTTGAACATTTTTAAGTATCTCTCAGCCATTTGAGTTTCAGCTTTGAAGAATTCTGTGTTTATTCCTGTATACCAGTTTTTAAAATGATTACTTGTTTTCTTGATGTTTTTCTAGTCTTTGTACAGTCTGGATACTAATACTCAATCAGATATATAATTGGTAAAGATCCCACTCTATGGGCTGCCATTTGTAAGAATAATGGTGTTCTTTTCTGTGGAGAAGCTTTTCAACTCAATGAAGTTAGATTTATTAAATAATTAATTAATTAATCATGAGGCCAAGCTTATTAATTTATTAAATGTCTGTGCTATCAGTGTCCTGTTCAGAAAGCTCTTTCTTGCTCTAGTAAATTCTCTGCTTTCCCTTTTATTGAATTGAGGCTACTTGGTCCTATGTTAAGATCCTTTATTCATTTAGAGTTTAGTTTGGTGCAGGGTGATAATTATTAATCTATTTGCATTCTTCTGTTTAAGAAGTCAAATTTGTTTGGTTTAAGTTATTCAAAGGCATTTTTAAAGGCTACTATAAGAGACATTATTTCCCTTTTTTCATTCTCAATCTGTTTATTATTTGTATTTAGAAAAGCCATATTTCTTGAGTGTTAATGTTGTATTCAGTTATTTTGCTAGAAGTGTTTATCAGCTGTGGAAGTTTCATGATCACGTCTTTGTGGCTATTTATATATAAAGTCATATGATTTGCAAATGAAGATACTTTTGAGTTTTTTCTTTCTTAATTGCATCACCTCCATCTCCTTCAGTTGTTTTAATGCACCAGCTAAGACTTCAAGTACTCTATTCCATAGATATGGAGAAAGTGGACAACTGTGTCTTGTTTCTGATTTGAGTAGAATTGCTTTGAGATTCTCTTCATTTAATTTGATGTTGGTCATAGACTTGCTGTAAATTACCTGTATTTTGTTGGGGTGTGTCTCTTATATCCCTAGTCTCTCTAGGACTAATATCATTAAGGGATGTTGTACTTTGTCAAAGATGTTATTTGCATCAAATGAAATCATCTCATTTATGCCTTTTAACCTGCATTTGCGGTGGATTGTGTTTATTGATTTACATATTAAAACATCCTTGGGATGAAGTCAACTTGATAATGGTAAGATAATATTATTGATGTGTTCTTTAATTCTGTTTACATAGTATTTTATTGAGAAATTTTCCTTTTATAAGGGATATTGGCCTATATTTTTCCTTTTTAAAATTGAGTCCTTGTGTAATATTGGTATCAGGATGATAATGGCTTCATAAAAGGAATTTTAAATACCATTCGTTCTCTATTTGGAAGAATAATTTGAGGAGTATTGTCATAAAATTATTTTGTGAAAGTCTGGTAGAATGTTGCCCTTGAAAACATCTAGGCCAGAGCTTTTTTTTGGGGGGGGGGGGGGGGAGTTGGAAGATTTTTAATTATTGCTTTTATTTCACTAAGAATTACAGGTCTGTTTAAATTGTTTGTTTCATCTTGAATTAACTATGATAGATCAAATACATCAAAGAGTTTATCCATTTCTTTTAAATTTTTCAGCTTTATGGATTATAGACCTTTAAAGTATGTCCTTATGATCCTCTGAATTTCCTCAGTTATCTGTTGTGATGTCTCCCTTTTCATCTCTAATTCTATTCATTTGGGTTATTCTTCTCCATCTTTTGGTTAAATTGGGGAAAGGCCTGTCAAATTTGATTTTATCAAAAACAAAAACAAAAAAAAAACTTCATTTAATCAGTTTCTTTCCATTTTATTAATTTAATCCTTGAGTTTAATTAGTTTTCCCTGTCTAGTATTTGTGGATATGATTTCTTCTTATTTTTATAGAGTTTTCAAGTGTGTTATAAAACTTTAAGTTAATAAAATTTGATTTCTCCATTTATTTTTTGGGGGTGTTGTTTGTTGTTTGTTTACACAGTGCTGTGAACCTGCCTCTTAGACTTATCTTCATTTGGTCCAATAGATTTTGATATTTTGTGTTTTCATTTTTATTCAATTCTAAAAATGTTTGTCATTTCCTTCTTGATCTCTTTAATAACACAGTTTTCACTCAGTTGTGGGCTTTTTAGCATCCAGTGGTTTGTATGTTTTCTGCTGTTTCTAAGGTTGTTGATTTCCAGTTTAGACCATGGTGGTCACACATAATGAAGGGTGTTACTTCTATTTTCCTATATCTGTTAAGACTTGCTTTGTGTCCTAAATAAAATAAATAAATAAAATAATAAATAAATAAATCTTGGGATAGGTTCCATGCACTGCTGAGAAGAAAGTTTGGTTTGGTTTGGTTTGGTTTTTTGTTTGTTTGTTTTTTAGAGTTTGGGTGGAATATTTAATAGAATTCTACAAAGTTCATTTGATTTATGATGTTTTTAACTCAGCATCTATCTGTCTACTTTCTGTTTGGATGATCAGTCTATTGGTGAGAGCCAAGTATTGAAGTTACCCACTATCACTGTGGTAGTGTCAATATGTGATTTTAGCTGCAGTAGTGTTTCTTTGATGAAATAGGTGCCTTTATATTTGGTATTTAAATATTTAGCATTGTAATAGTCTCTTGGTGGATTTTTCCTCTTCTGTCTCTTGGGACTAGTTTTGGTTTAAAGTCTATTCTGTCAGATGTTGTAATAGTTACCCTTGCTTTCTTTTTTGTTCAGGTTACTTAGAATATGTTTTTCTGTCATTTTACTGAATGTGATGTCTATCCTTTATAGTAATGTATGGTTTTTGGATGCATCATAAAAATGAATCTTGTTTCCTATTCTAATCTGTCTGTATTTGTGTGTGTTTTACTAGAAAATTGAGACACTAATATTCAGAGTTCTTACTGAGGAATTGAGTGGTATTTATTAATTCCTGTTATTTTGTTGTATTTGTGTGACTGTTTCCCTCTTTTGATTAAGTATTCGGGATTACTTATTTATTTTGCTGTTTGGATGTAGTTTACCTCTTTATACTCAAGTTTTCCTTCCAGTGTCTTCTGCATTGATTGACTGGGAGACAAAAATTGTTTAAATTTGTTTTTGTCATGAAACTCATTTGTCTATCAATTGTGATTTATGGTGTGTGGTGTTTAGAAATCTAGCTGTCATCTGTGGTCCTTAAACGCTTGTGGAAGCTTGGTCTTTGGGCTTTCAGAGTTTCCACTGAAAGTCAGCTATTATTCTAATGGGCCTGTCTTTATGTGACTTGGTCTTTTTCTCTTGTAGATTTTATCCTTTCTTGTTCAATATATTTAGTGGCTTGGTTATTATGTTTCATAAGGAGTTTCTTTTCTGGTCCTGACTATTTGTATTCATTATGACTCTTTCACCTTGATAAAACAACACTTTCTGTGTGGTGGTAAGGAGAGATAAGTAACGGAGATGGTATTATGGGGGGATGGCATAGCACTCAGGAGGGTGGGGAGTGATAAATTTTGTGGTACCCTGGAGAGTCCAGTATGGAGAAGAGCATAGGGGGATTACTTGAGTCACAGACAGCTGTGTATATCTATACATTTTTAATGTCATACCTTAAAAAACAAATTTTTATTTTTCTAATACCTTATGAAGTATTTACTTAAATGATCAAGTTATTGGGAATACAGATAATAACAGCAGAGTAAAAGATTAGATATGGAAAGATACAGAAAGGTTTGGCATTATACAATCATTCCTTATGACTCTGTTCTTCCTATAATTTTTATGTTTCATACCTTCACTTTATATTGTACCAATGGGTCAACCTATAGCAATTTTTAAATTGTGAATGAGCAAAATATTACAATTCTTGTTTTATACAAGATATTAAATGAATTTGTACGTCTTCAGAAATTGCTACTTGGCTTGCTTTGGATCATAATTCTGGTAGTTAATTTTCTTTATTACAGATTATGGGCATATTTCAGACACCAAAATATTGCAGGAAACACCCAAATAGCTTTTTTATTTCTATTACCACATTTAGTATACTTCTTTTTTTTCACTTTTTAATGCTTTATTCATTGATTAAAAGAATATACATTTAATATAAACCATACAACATCAGTCATCAGGTCAAACATTCAGCTGGTTTCCTTACAGTTTCTCTCAGGAGTTATTTTATCTGATCACATATACAAGATAAAATCTCACCACATCTGGCATTTACACACACTGTGCCAGTGGATTCACACTACTGATGTACATATAAAATCCGCATGGTATGTGCTCATTTAGTATACTTCTTTAAGTAATAACTGACAGCAGATAAACTAAGTGCTCCAGTTTCTGGCAAAGTAATGAGAATAATAAAGAATCTCATTCCAGCCTTCATGTGTATTTCTCAAGTTAAGAAAGGAATATGTCACAATATCTTCATGTAGTTGATAGGTCCTAGTGTTTGAAATTTTGTGAATTTCTTTTGTTCATTTTGTCTATTAACCTTTTATACTTTCCATGCTATGTTAGATAAAGAATTTGAAAATATATTTTCATGACTTCAATATCTGAAAGCATTTTTATTGGATGGGTCAACAAAAATCTTTGAAAAGTACCTTTTTTTTAACTTGAAAGAGTTAATTTTTTGACAGTTTTATACATGTATATAACTCAACTCAGATACTCCCTCACTATTTTCCCTTATGTCTCTCCCACCCTGATCAGTCATGAATCCCACTAACGGTCCCTTCCTCAGATTCATGACTTTTTTGTTGTTGTTGTGTGACCAGTTTGGGACTTTCAGATCGGGACTATCTACTGGTTTCTGGTAGGGTCATCAATAGGTAGCAAATAACGTGATCTGAATCTTCCTTTCCAATAATCTAGCTGCAGGAAATAGTTGAGGAATATCCAAATCAATAAAAATCATAGACATTACAACAGATAGAAAAAAGTAAAAAACAAAGCAAAAAAACCAAATAAGGGTACATTTCAAAAATTTTATATTTCACTAAGCTTGAAAAAATAAAAGAAATGAATGACTTTCTAAATGCATACAACCACACAAGTTAAACTTAAATATAAACAGTAATTGAAACTGACCTAGAATCAAAATACTGAAGCACACACAAAAAAAATCAAGAATAAAAAAATTCTGGTCCAGGTTAATTGAGAGTAGAGGTATACAGTCCTCTAAAGAAGAACTATAACCAATTTTTCTCAAACTGTTCCCAAAAATAAAAATAAAAGGAAAATTGACAAACACTTTTTACAAAAGGAGTAATAACCTAGTACAAAAAAACAGATAAAATACAAAATAAAAAGAGGACGATAATTATATACTGATATTCCTGATGTACATGGATACAAAATACCTCACCAAAATCTTACACATCAGAAAGATCACTCGGCATTATCATGTAGGCTTTATATCGATGAGCAGGGGTAGTTCAACATATACAAATCAATAAATGTAATAAGTCATGTAAATGAACTTTAAGGCAAAAATGACTTAACATCTCAGAAATGACAATTGACAAAATCTAACATCCTTATATGATAAAAGTTCTACAGAGAATAGAGTTGTAAGGAATATTCTTGAGCATAGTAAAGGCTGTATAAGATAAACCCACTGGAAACATCAAGTTAGATGGAGAACAACTTGAAGCAATAACATGAAAATCAATAACAACACAGAGCTGTTAACTATCCCTATCACTATTTAATACAGTCTTTAAAGACTTGATTAGAGCAGTGCAAAGGAAATAAAATTAATAGAAAAAGAGAATCCATTTTTATAAAATAGGTTGCTACATATGAGATTCTAAATACTCCACCAGAAAACTAGAACTGGTCAACAGCTTCAGCATCATGGCAACAAACACAACTAACATATAAAATCCAGCAGCCTCTTCCTATATTAATGACAGTCACAATGAGAAAGAAATTAGGAAACGATCCCCAGTTATAAAATACCACAGAATAAACACCAAGGAGATAACAGACCTCTCCAATGAAAACTCTAAAGCTCTGAAGAAAAAGATAGAGCCTGGTGACATGGCTCAGTGGGTAGAGGTACTTGCTGCCAAGGCTGAAAACCTGACGCCCACATGGTAGAAAGAGAGAACTAAATCTTGCAAGTTGACATCTGACTTCTACCCACAGGCCTGTATGTGCACACATGAACACACACATACACACACACACACACACACTCAATTTATATATTTATCCCCCATACACACATGTGTGTTTGTGTGTACGTTAAACAAAATTATTTTAAGAAATAGAAAAAATACTAGAAGACTCTTTCTCAAGGATTGGTAGGATAATATTGTAAAATGGTCATTCTGCCCAAAGCAAACCATAGTTTAAATACAATCCCAAACAAAATCTCAATTGCATTCTTTACAGAAATAGAAAATCAATTTTAAAATTTATAAAGAAACACAAGATACTTTGGATAATCAAAGCAACCATGATTTTTTAAAAAAAGGCAGCAGTTTTAAAAGACTTATCACATCTCAAGCTACATTGTAATTCCATAGATATTAAAATGACGTTGGTACTCACACAAAAAAAGACACACACATTAATGGACTAGAATAGAAAACATATAAGTATATGTAATCACAATCGTGTGTTTTTGAAAACTATATCAAGAATATACACTGGAAGAAAAAGAAAACACCTTCCAAAAGTGATTTTGGAAAGACTACATATCTGTTTACATAAGAATGAAACATGACCCTGTCTCTCTCCTCACACATCGGCCGCTCCAAATGGATCAAAGACCACAAAGAGAAATAGTGGGTATGCTACAATGTACAGACTTGGGTAAAAATCTTGAAACAAGACTCTAGTTACTCAAACAATAAGACCAGAAATTGATGAATGGGGCTACATGAAGCTAAGAAGCTTCTGCATCGAAGGAAACTCTCCATCTAGGGAAGAAACAGTTTAAAGAATGGAAGAAAAATTGGCAACTGAATATCTGACAGGAATTAATAAATAGAATACACAATGAGCTCAAAAAACAAACAAGAAAACAATACAATAAAAAGTTCAGGTGACACATTTAAACAAACAATTCTCAAAAGATGAAATATAAGTGGATGATAGATGTTTTTTAAAAGTATGTACAGAATCATTAGCCACCAGAGAAGAGTATCTATATTTATAAATGTTAAGATATCATGTGGGTGTTTTGCCCAGGCTAACTAGGAGCTTGCCATTTTTCCTGCCACAGCCTATCAGGTAAGTGGACTAGTAGGAGTGTGCCACCACATAGTATTAATATAAAGTATATTTTACATTCTGCTATATGCTCTTAAAACTGTAATAATTTCCATATGAAAAAAAATTTATATACTCTATATGTGAAAATCACATAATCCTAAATAATAATGTTTATATCTGTAATTCTAATAACTATAATTTTTCTCTCCTTAATATACTTTTTATTTCATTAGAAGGATGTATTGTTAGTGGAAATATATATATATATATATGTTTTCTTTTATTGAATTTTATATTTTAATTATGTTTATTTTTAAAATAAAAGTTAATTACATCATTTTTTCTTCCCTTTTTTTCCTCCAACTCCTTCACATCCCCTTGCTTCCTCTTATATCTATGACTTCTTTATTTTTAGTTACTATTGATATGTACATGTGTGTGTAAATACATATCCATATATATGTAACAACATTTACATGTAATATTTAATATATAAATGGATATATAAACCCTGTAAATATCTAAGAACAGCTTTTGAGGTAGTTCTGATTCTATTCCAAAAATCATATTTATCTAGGCAGTTTTAAATTAATATAGACTATGTGTGCACCACACTGTGGTATTAGAAAGTATACCCTGTTTAAGTATAAATGTTTATTTTTAAAAATGTTTTATTGATTCTTTGTGAGTTTCTTATCATGCAAACCAGTCTCACACATCTCCTGTCCCCTCATATTTGTCATTTATCCCCAAATAAAGCACACACAAACAGACAACAAAAACAAAGTATAGAAAACACCTCATCATGGAAGCTGTAGTGTGTCCCACAGTATATCCCTCTGTTCACACATCTTCACTTGCAAATGTTCATTGTAATGAGTCATTGGTCTGGTTTGAAATCTCTGAACTCTAGGACACCATGAGTATTGCATGGATCCTCAACCGAACTCCTCCAGATTATCCTGGTTTTGCCCTGTGGCATGTAGCTCCTGCAGTCTTGGAGCAGAACACAAGAACTGGCCTGGTCACACATCTCTGCAGTTCACATATGATACAGATTTGGGGCTGGGCCAATTTTGAATCCTGGATCTGGGCCTGTGTGGGAGCTGGGCTGGTCAGGCCACAAGTTCTCTCTTACCCACACCACCAGGGAAGAGTTCTCAAACACTCTTTCAGCTAGGTCACCCAATGGCATCATCGGCAGGCGACAGGGTCAGCTCTCCTGCTCTCATGTCCTCAGGCTGGTAAGTTGGTACCCACACATCCAAAGCCAGCTCTACTGTGTTGCTCAGTCAAGGTGCAGGCCCCACTCTCCCAAGTGCTACAGCCAGCAAGGTGCCAGGACAGCTCCCATGACCCCAGAGCCAACTTTCCTGGCTACTGCAGATGGCAAGGGGATTAGGGGAGGGTATCTCCCCAGCATCCACTGCACTTCATGCCAGACAAGTGGCAGGCCAGCTCTCTAGCACCCTCAGAAGGTGGCTTACCTGTGACCCTCCATCAAAGACAGTTCTATTATGCTGCCCAGATGAGGTACAGGTTCCGCAATCCTGAGTGCTGCAGCTGGTTAGGGGAAGGGACAGCTCTCTGGCTAGCCCAGAAGTCAGGAGAGCAAGTGAACTAGCCCTACCTCTCTCTGCTTTCAGGTGTCTGTCTTCCTCCTCCCAAGTTGCATTGCTTTGCTTTGATTTGATTTGATTTGATTTGACTTGACTTGACTTGACTTTACTTGACTTGACTTGACTTGAATTTTATGAGTCCTAGGCATAAGACAGCATTGGCCACCAAGCCAGAAATAAAGCTAGGATAAACAAGGGCTGTTGACTGCTCTGCCCCTGACTGATACAAGAACATCACCAACAAGATATGTCTTTGCCTATGGCCAGGGGTTATATGCTTCTTTTTTAAAGACTAAAAGACTTCACAAGGCATTCTGCTTTCCGAAAACATTTCTATTCCTTCTTGACCGAGTTAATAAACTTTGACATAAAATTCTTAAACACTTAAAAGGAAGCTATTAAAAAGTCAAGTGTTCAGTGTGTTTTATTAAAGTCCCGAGTAAAGGGAAAACAATATAGCAACTTGTGGTACACCTCAGCTAACTGAAATGTAGTCATATCAAGAGCGGCAAATATGCCTTCTTATACACCAGCCAACATTGGGGTTGCTCCCTCATGTCAGAAGGAGCCGCTTCACAAAGTGTAACTGACAACCTCACTTATAAAGAACACTGAAGCTTTTCCAGCTAACTCAAACATTCCTTTAAGAATTATCAAAGAAGAGAGGCATTAGAAGCAATATAGTGGCAGTAATGAAAAAAGGTAGGAAGAGAGGGAGGGATGGAGGCAGGGAATGTGGGAGAGAGAAAGAGGAAGACAGAAGGAGGGAGGGTAGGAAGGAGGAAAAGAGGCAAATGAAAACATGCTAACGCAGATGTGGATCTGTGCCCTCTGTCATCTGTTTAGTGACTATGCCACCATATGTTAGCCACTCTACTTAAGATGTTTGGGACACAAAATTCATTAGCAAGACCGTTGACAGGATAATTGTGAGAAATGGAAGTCAGTTGAATACTGAGAATTCATTCCCATTAAGCCTTTAAAATCTCCAGCTGCTACAAGGTAAATGCACCATGGTTATGGGAGAAATAGATTTGTTTTCTTTCTTCTTAAGGGATGTAGCTGAAGAAGAGAAAAATCTGCATATTAACAATTTGATATGGAAACCATGTTAATTCTAAATAGCCTAGGTTTGGGTAAATGGTAACCGAATTTAAAATTTAGCAGAAAATATATACATAAAGATGTAAACATTTACACTGTTCATCTACATAGTGGCTTGGCTCCCTTTTAGCTTAACTGGGCAGTAGTAATTATAACCTGGGGACAGAAGCTCAACCTCTCTGAACACTAAAACCTAGAGGTGCTGGAGTGGAGTTATCAAAGGTGCGACTTCCATCTCTGTTTGTGTAAGAAAGGGGCAATAATACACATCTTCCACATGATACCGTATGCTTATTTTGGTTGTTTCCACAAGCTGAGTTTTATTAGGATTATAGCCTAATAATCTTATACATCATGAAAAAAACTTTAAATTCTCCATCAGGCAAATCTGGAAAATAAATGCTTTGTGCATGTTTGTGGTTGTCATAATACTGCAACTGTTTTCAAGCCTTTTTGTAAAAAATAAATAAATAAATAAATAAATAAAAATAAACCCGAATATGTTCCAAAAGGCAATAACATCTCTTACAATAAAAGGGGGTGAAAACAGTGTGCTTGGGGGAGATAACCCTTCTGCATACTTGTGTTGGATTCTTCAATCTCCAAAGGAGGTCATTCATATAAATTCAGTAAAGACAGTAATGTGTGAATCTGATAGTACCCTGACCCTATCCACCTCAAAAAGCAACTCTAACATCTCAAATAGTAAAACCTGGACCAAAAGTAACCTCTCCTGCTGCCAAACAGATAGATAGCCTATGTCTGAACTCAATTTACAAAACAGGGACATCACTGTGTGTTAGCCACTTTAATAGATTCAAGTTTATTTTCAGTATAGACCTCCACCTGCAGCAGAGAGTAAAGCAATTCAAGACGAAGGGAAAAAAGTGCTGACAGGCCAATAAGACAAAAAGAAGGTGTCAATTAACCCACAGTGACAGACTCTTGAAAAAAAGAAGAGTAAGGAATCTATTTATTCATCTTCAAATATCGTTTCTCTGGGACTTTTTCTCTTCCTTCAAAAATTTCGAGATGTGGTAGACATATTCACACACGGCATGTGGTAGAAATCTGTCAGTAGTTTTGACATCATCACCCCAAGGTCTAATCCTATTATACTAGATGAAAAAGTACAAGGATGCACACAAGACCAGACCTTAAGAAATACATGAAGTATTTTAGGTGTTTGGCCCCTAAGTGTTGCTAGAACACTAACAGGCAGCAATCTATGAATCCAGAGATGGCAGTAAACAGGATTGCTTCCAGTTTATGAGCTGTTAAGCCTGTTTCGTAAAGCAGTTCATGGTGACTGACAGTTAAAACATTGGGTCACTCACTAGTTTCTGTGTTATGTGCCAGGTGGCACAAGGCTATGAAAAATGGTGGAATAAGGAGGAAAATCTTACAACAAATGGTCTTCGTGTGCAGCCATCTATAGGAGGGATGCACAAAAGGTGGACAGAGAGTTCAAAGCTATAAACATCCCCAAAACGGAGACTATAGCAAGCAAAGTAAATAGCGATATATGAAATAGTTTCCAGTGACAACTCAACATTGTCAATATTATAGTGTGACCTAGGGTAGTTTTGGTGGAGGAAATGGAGGAAAGATTAAAGACATCTTAGTTCTAAATATTCACTCTCACAATTGTGACAGTCTACACTAATCAACTGAATATTTGTGAGAATCCATTCCACGTGTTGATAGGTTTGCATAAACTATATATTTTCATGACCACAAATGTCTATGTTAAGAGGACAGCACAATGTATTCAGAACTTCTCAGTTCAAATTGTTGACTGAGCATAGAACATAACTTCTAATTTCTCAGCTGAAGATTACCAAAAATATTTGACAAAATGGAAGGGAATTAATATACAGGAAATACATTTTCAAATACCAGAATCAGTAAGAACACTCACAGAGATAAGAACTCAATTTGAATAGCCTCAAGACTAGGCAGAGGCATTGAGTGCAGGTTTCCAATGTAAATGCAGAAAAATGAAGAAGCCACAATCCTGACAGGTAAGGAAGCAGGCATGGAGAGCTGCATCTGTCTGAAAATGAGGACAAGTATTATCATCCTTGTCAATGGAGAGAAAAACCCCTCCTGCAGAATCTGAAGGATATATGTAGAAAGCACTGAGTAGGAACTTATGGTCTGCACACAATACAAATCTACTGAAAGAGAAAAATCAACCTGAATATGTCAAAAAGTAGTGATAAACAAACCACAACCAGGGAAGCTTTCCTGCCTTAAGATAATAATGTTTCAGTTGTAGGTCTCCCCAAAATATATGTATAAGCCAAAGGCTTCTTAAAGAAAACTGAGGATTAAAAAATGATATAATATTGAAATGGAAACATCCACCTATGGAATTGAATAGAGAGCAGAAATAGGCTCACATTAGTGTTAATTGATATATACAGCTCAAAAGCAACGCAAAGATTTACTTTATCTACAAAAAGCACTGAAATAATTGGATGTTTATAAATCTCTTAACAAACCTCATCTTACTCATCCTTTCACTCAGGATAAAACTACAGTTTCTTAAAGAAAACACCGAAGTGTTGTGTGGTAAATTTTCTAATATCAAACAATGACCCGTGAAAATAAAAAAAAAACAAATTAAACAAAATAAAAATATATAGAATAAGTTTATATAGACTTAGGAAATCACTCAATGGGTGGAAGCTCTGATGAAATGGTAAACACTGGTGCCATGATTGACAAAGTGGAAACCAAGGAGCCAGCAGGGAGGACATATTGGGAAGGGAAAGGAAGGCAGGAAGGGAGAGTGACAGAGATACGCATGGGTGAGAGTGTGCGTGCGTGTGAATGTGTGAGTGTGTATGTGTGTGTGAGTATGTGAGTGTGTATATATGAGTGTATATGAGTGTGTGTGAGTGTGTGTGTGCATGTGTGTGTGTGTATGTGTGTGTAAGAGAGAGAGAGAGAGAGAGAGAGAGAGAGAGAGAGAGAGAGAGAGAGAGAGAGGAATTCAGATCAGTGAGGACGACGGAGGATTTGGAGCCATGAAAAAAGGGTCCAGAGAGAGATTATGGAAAAATATCTGAAGCCCAAAGAGCCAGTTCAATAATAATATGCAAGTGTAGAGGGATGGAGCTGGAGGTGGCCAGTTGAGCATAGAAGGCTAAGGTAGATCATTTAACTGCTCAGCTATAGAAGTGCAGTTTTAAATAAATATTAGTCTATCTGTGTGATTATTGGGGACTAATATAAAGTAAAGAAGTACAGCCGGCTGATTAATTCACTGTTTATTTTTATATTAAGAATAATTCCTTGACACTGTACAATTTTAAATCTTATTAACTACAATGACCAACACGGCAAAATATTCCAAAGAGTGTTGTTGTAAACCAGGCCTAGTAGTACATGCCTTTAATCCCAGCACTCCATAGGCAGAACAAGGCAGATCTCTGGGAGTATAAGGACAGCTTGTTCTACAAACTGAGTTCCAGAACAGCCAGGACTATTGCACAGAAAAACCCTGTCTCAAAAAAAAAAAGTTCTCTCATGGCAGTTTTATTTCTGAGGTAACTACCACTTAACTAATTATACATAATTATTGTTAAATAGGAGGAAATCCATGCCTAGAACTGTAAACCTAGCCAAGTCCTCTGCTTGGTAAGTTCATGAACCCTAGAGAGGAACATACTACTGCCACAGTCCTACACCAGTACAATCCTGAACTCTAAAATGCATATTTATACTCACAGATCAATATAGTTCTCATTCTCAATCAAAGAAGAATCTTTTATCAAAAGAAAAATCATTACATAAAGTCACAACTGGTCAAAATGCAGCGGTCAACTCTCCTTGTAGTGCCCACCTCCAAACAAGACAAGACAACTCTGACATCTGATGCTCAGGGAAAATACCAGATTATGGAGCCAGAAAGATCGTTAGATCCAGAAAATCAGGTTGATAGCTATGAAATAGTGTCTTCTATATATTACAGGGAAGTTGTACCTGTGAAACCTCAAAATTATGGTCAGCCCAACAAGACCTGCAAACTGACAATCCAATCGAAATGCAGCTGTAAATGGGAAATTCTAAAAAGGTCCCGATTTAGATGAAGAGCCACAGAAAATTAATGGCTGCTGACAGAGGGAGAATTGTCCTCATCCTGGAACATGTCCCTTGATAGAGTGTCTAATCCCAAGTTGTCAGACTTTAACATATATACATATGAGCAATTATGAATAAGCTCAGCAGCTATGTTCGTATATACGCACGCGCGCGCGTGTGTGTGTGTGTGTGTGTGAGTGTGTGTGTGTAAAACAATAACTAAAAAGTTGATAATGAAGCGGGATGAATGAGAAGAATGGGAGGAAGATGAAGGGGTAGAAATTATGTAAAGACAGTACACGTTAATGAAATTCACTAAACTTTAAATTAAAATAAATAAAGCTAGATGCTAAATGGAATACTTGTAAGCCCAGCTCTGGAAAAGTAGACAGGAGTATCCCTGGGGTTAGCTATCCAGGAAAAAATGTGGGTCATTTTTCCTTTTGAGACAGTCAAACAACCATTTCACGGGAATCACCTAAGACCGTTCTGCATATCAGATGCCAGGTGAGAGATAGGTCCAAGAAGATGTAACAATACAGAACCGTGGTACCTGAGCACAGGCAACCAGCCACATGGCGAAATGTAGATTAGAATAAATGTATAATTTTAAGCTATGATCTAGTCAGAGAAGAACCTCCAGTCCTGGGGTTACAAAGACACTGTTAATCAAGTCACAAAAAGGGGCTATAAAGATGGCTCAGTGGATAAAGAATCATGCCTCTGGCTGGGCAGTGGTGGCGCACGCCTTTAATCCCAGCACTTGGGAGGCAGAGGCAGGTGGATTTCTGAGTTCGAGGCCAGTCTGGTCTACAGGGTGAGTTCCAGGACAGCCCAGGCTATACAGAGAAACCCTGTCTCGAAAAACCAAAAAAAGAAAGAAAGAAAGAGAGAAAGAAAGAAAGAAAGAAAGAAAGAAAGAAAGAAAGAAAGAAAGAAAGAAAGAAAAAAGATGCCTCCGAGCCCGATTACCTGAGTTCAGTTCCCAGAACCCACAGAATAGAAGGATAAAAAGGTCCTTACAGAAGTTATCTTCTGATTGCTGTGTGCATAACCTGGCATGAGCATAGGCACACTCATCCATTGGTGTGTGTGTGTGTGTGTGTGTGTGTGTGTGCATGTGCACACACACACACACACACACCATGTATCTGACACAAAATGTGTACATAAACTAACCAAAAAACTCCAGAATTCAAAAGCAAAACTGCAAATAATTTCATTTCAAAGTGGATAAAGGTCTACAATACTCCAAGGAAGAGTTACAAAGAGCCAATAAACGTCTGAAAAGCTGTTCAATTCTTAGTCATCACTGAAGTGCAAATCAATATAACAATGTTATTTGATATGAATGAATTGTTGATGTATGTTACAGAATGGAGGAACCTTGAAAAGAATGTATTACGTGAAGGAAATAATTCACAAAGATCACATACTGTATGATTCCATTCATCTGCAATGTCTAGAACAGATAGCTCTGGGAAGACAAAACACGTGTCAGTGAACTACCCCAGAGTCAGGCAGTTAAAAACAAATGCTGATCGACTGCTAACATGTATGGGGTGGGCTTCTGGTATGTAAAAAGGTTTAAAATGGGTTATGTAAGTGGTTTCAAAGGTGTAATTGTACCCAAACACACTGAATTGGATGTTTGCAGTATGTGAACTATGTCCCAATAACGTTTTATAACACTAAAATGATTTGAACAGATATCTGCCACTCTTGCCTTGGCATATGCATCTTTAAAATGACTAGCATTTTTAAAACTCTCTAAGCAATGTTTTCTTTTATGTCTGAACAAAACATGAAAGATGATCAAAGGAACATAACCACGTCCTCTTGTGAGCTCTCTGATGGATCTCCAACAGGTGGATTCTATAAAAAGATCTGCACAAGGACACACACAACTTGTTATGTTTTGGACTTATTTTGTAACAGTCTACTTAATCTTTGCTTTTATATTTTATATTTTAAACCTATGTTTTAATACTTTTTCTCATTTAAGTAAACATGGAATTGGTCTTTTTTTTAAAGGTTATTTTTCCAATTGTAGTGCTATAAGTGTATTAAGGCATGCATAAACATTATTGTCACACTAAAAACCAAACCAAGGTCTAAAATATATATATAATTTCAATATGTATGTATCGGGTAACAGTTTGGAGCCCTATATTTTCAAAGGAACAGATTATTTTAGTGAGAAAATGAACGAAGTATCTAAACAGTTAGTACACTACAGACAGTCCTCAAATAGCCTTCTGCGCCAATGATACAGCTTCAGCAATCAGTAAAATTCAATTGGATTCACAATAAAATAGCATTGCACAACCATGAAATCACTGACTCCCTTTTCTTTCTTTATTAATGTTTAGTCAGTGTGCTGTCCTAGTGAGACTGTGCAGAAACATAAGCCACTGAGTGATGATGCTGTATAAATTAGCAGAACTTCTTTAGAAATACCTGATAATCCAAGTGAATATGTGGGTTCACATATCCCAGAAAAACAGCTACTTGTTACATGGCTTGGAGATACCTGTAGGCATTTTGGAGGGAGAGTAGAGCTGAATTTTCATTGTTTCATTTATAATTGTAAAAAAAAAAAACAAAAACAAAAAAACAAAAACAAACAAAAAACCCTAAGGCAAAATCATCTGTAATCATCTGTCCGTCATATGTACATGGGTAAAGGAAACAGAGCTTGAAATTTTTTGAAAAGGCATCAAAATGAGTCCATGCACAAATATAGACAAAAGTCACAGAAAATAAAAGAAAAATTGCAGAAGCATCACAAGCATGTGCATTTAAAAATATATTAAAAAAAAACCAATCAGCTAGACCTCTCTAAGGACATACATGTTACACAGCATGGAAAGACATGCACATCAGCTTAAAAAGTCTCAAGCCAGGAATTAATAACTGTGTAAATTAAGTTGGGCATTAGTCATAGCCACAGGGCTTTACAGATTTTTCAGGAAAAGACATATCAGAAAAAAATATAATAAAAGTGGTTTTAGATGTGAATGATTCAAAATATTTATTTTATTTACCTTGTGAATATCTGAAATAATTAGATTCAAGAAATCTTTAGTGTTTAAAAATGAAGAACACATATAATTAAGGAGACTTAATTGCAAAGAAAAACATAAATGTTAGGTGTGGACTGAATTTTCTATAGTAAAAATAAATTGCACCATTTCTCAATTTTCTATTTAACTTCACTGCTGTTTTAGAGACAGTTGGTGAAATTTAATTAATACATAAACATTCCATGTAATATTAGGTAGCTAAACAAATAAAGCTGAACAAAGGAGCTTAATTTGAAGGGAAGAATGTATTTGGGCATTAACGGTGAAGAATTATTTTGGCTAAAAATCACATCTTAAAAAACATTTTTAGCTAGTGATAAATTTATAGAAACAGCATTCAGTCGGCCTTCTGTTAGGAAACAGGGAGTCTAAAATTTTGGAAGAACAAAATTCTTCCTAAGATTAAGTTAGTTTTACTTTATCTCAAACTTTTAATGAGAGTCACTGCATAATCTAACAGTGTTTTAAGTAAATTTTTGAAAATTACCTACCTTTCTATATATATTTATTCTATAGATTTTTTTTCCTACCTTATTACCGAGGTCAATGTGATTATAAACTTTTTATCCTCTCCTTGTGATCGTCTTCTTATTTTTTATGTACAAGTCCCCGGTAAATACTGAAGTTTTTCAAGAGGGAACCCAGCATTTTCCTGGGGTTACTTGTGGCATGCTCTAGGTTTCTAAAAACACATTTACCTCACTGTGGTTTCTGGTTTATACATTGGTCACTTCTGGTTCCCAGTGGCCAACACTCTACCAGCCACGCATTTGCTGTGCAAGGTCGAGGGGACTGATTGCTCTCTGTACATCTGTTCGTCCAATGCCGTTACTCTGTTTTCTTCAGTCCCGTTGCCTTAGCTCTTTCTGTCCCCGAAAAGGGTCATATGTTACAAAGATACTTTCTTTTAAAGAATCATTAAAAAAGTAGATTTATGGATCAAATTGTCTCCTCACATGGTGCAGAATAATGAGCGGAACTCACGACACAAATCCAAGCAATATTAATAGAATACACATCTGGGGACTTCCCCAAAGCACTTACATCATTACATATTTAGATTTGTATCAAAAGGAAAAGATGATTATTTCTAAGCCCAGAAACAACACAAAACCATTTTGTCTTGGAATATCCCTACTGTTAGTGAGTAAGGTTTTTATTTGATTGAATTACCTGGAATTGAGCCACAGCCATTTGCCATTTCAAATGCATAGCCGGGATCCGTGCTTACTATCCCTGCATGTTTCTGGAGGGGTACGTCCAGGTCCCTGGGACAGAAGTTGCTGAGATGGCAGAAACCACGGGAGTTTCTGCAAAGTCATCAGGCACAAGCCAGGGGAGTGTGATCTCCATGAGACACGGTTTGAGCAGTCAGTGTACACTTTCATATAGGCAGGAGCATGAACTGTTGTAAAACTTTGTCAGGCAAGTACTCTTGGGTCTCACAGCATTGTGCCGATCGCAGCAAGATTCAGAATCAGCAACAATGTGAGAGAGAGAGAAAAAAAAAGAACTCCCCACCCCCCTTTATTTGGGCTCTGGTGTCAAAACCTGAATGGTCCTTTAGGATTAGGACAGCAATTTCAGTGGCATATGTCTAAGCTAATTCTGATCTTTCAAATACCACTTAAAGTTATGGGGCAATATCTGTAGAATTCTAACCTCTCAAGGACGCATGCATAGGAAAGCAGATGGCTGGCAACTGACTGTTTAATCCCAAATCAAATATCAGAATCAGCACTTCAGGATGACTGCTTATATAGACACTTTTGTCAAATAATGTGGCCAAGAGCTACACTTCCAACACAGTAAGCTCTATAAAGAGTTTGCAGTGTGTTGATTGATCAATGGCAAATTCTTTAAGCTGACACAGCAAATAATTACTGCTGAGAGCATAGTAGCATTCATCCCTGACTAGCATGCGTCTGTAAGATGATATCACAGGACTTTTAGCTTTTGGAATCCAAAGTCTTAATGTTTATTTTCCTCCCCTTAGGATTGCAGGAAGTTTCACGGTGAAGGTTGAAGATGGGAAGTACCTTGATTTAGCATAATTGAGGGAGGGTTTTGTGGAGATTGCAGTGAAGATATTTCCATATTAATTGCTATTAACGGGATCATATGATTTAGTTGTTCCTCATAGGTGAGCCTTTTGTATGGTGCTTGTGATTTGCTGGAAACTTTATCTTTAATGTTAAGCACCTAAGGCTGCTTTCTTTTCCAAGGCAAATCTATAAAATAGAATGAAGATGGATGGCAGCATCGAATAATTTCCCCCAAAGTGTGTTCATCATCGTATCCTGAAAAGAAAAAAAAATGGATTTCATGGTCAAAGAAGTTTCGGAAATAGCGTGCTCTGAGTGCTGAAGATCTATGTTCCCACTGGGCTGCAGGACCTTGAAGAAGCTGATGTGAATCTGACTTTCTAAGAGAGTAGCATATATGCACTGGATGCTTCACTTCCAAAAACTGCCTGGGCATAGAACTGTCTGTACACATATGAAATGTGTTACAATACTAAGGTACCATGAATGTACCTTTTTGAAATATTAGTGATCATTTGTACCCTTAACACAGTGGTTTCTGTTTCTTCTGTATGTTCGTTTTTAAGTTAAAGCCTTTTCCACCCCTGTCAGGCTGAGGCATACTACAAGACACGTGGGCTTTACAGAAGCTTAGTAGTTGAGATGGAAGAAGAAAGATACAGAGGCAAGAATGTGGAAGATTGCAATAGTTGAAGCAGAAATAAAAGAAAGTAGATTGAGGTCTTGGTGGTAGAAACCAAAAAAGAAGAAACTAGCTTTTCAAACATTATAAAAGAAAGAAATGGCAGGACACAGAAAGGTCCTAGACACAAGGTAGAAAGAGAGATAATCAAAGATGGACTCAAGGTTGTAACCCAGGGTGATAGGAGACTTGTCATGCTGCTAGCAATAATGGAGAATAGAAGAGGAAAAATGATAAGCCTGGCCTATTACTATGGTATTTTTAACTGTAGAGACATAGTGAGTTATACTTTTATATGTGAAGCAAAATTCAAACTCCAGTAGGACTCTATACAACATAAAATTACTAAGCGTTCCTCACTCAAGAGTCCAAAGAGGTATTTAATTTTAGTGGATGTGTGTATGGCTAATTGTTTTAATAAAGCTACAGAATGATGTGGTTCTTTTTGCCCTCAATACCTTCCGTTGACACTTAATTTTTACAGTAACATAAAAATAAGTATGCAAATAATACTTACCAAATACATACATGCTTGTAATTGTATATATACAAATATATGGTTTTGATAAAAAAAAATGTATATGTGATCTACAAATGCCACTCATCCTAACCTGCAAAGCAAAAATAGTGTGGGGGTAGGGAATCTGAAAATTGAACACTGTTAAGGAGTTCTGATTCAATTTGCCAGGCGAATACAGATGAGAATCACAAATAAAAAGTCTTTATTTGCTTGAAGAGCCTCTGAGGTTTATCAGTGCCATTGAAATGCTGTTCTCAACTCAAGTACTTCTCATGTGTCAGAGAAGTGGCAGCTTTAACAAAGCCTGCATTAGTGTTTTGTATTTCTATTCTCAGTAAAATTCTTCAGTGAGTAAACATGAGTATTCAATAATACTGCAACGGGAGACAATGGGAACTGTTCCCATTTCACAGTGTACTGATAAATAAATCATGTTTAAAGAAGCGAATTGTATTGTTGAACACTGAAAGGCTATCCCAGATTTCATAAAGAGACGATTTAAGTACCTTTGTTTATTTTCTATGACAATTCAGAAAAAAAAAATGTTGGCAGACATACATTTTTAAGCCATGGGTATTTAGTGTAAATAATGTAATATTCAAACACATATGAATATCAAATTCAAACTCTTGCTCCTGAAGTAATTTTTAACAATGTCTGGGTCAGTGAACCCACAAATAACAAAAGCAAATTAGTTACACCCTCAAAAAATAATTTTCCAGAACTTAAGACAACTCCAATAAGAACACTCTAAATGTGGTATCTCTTTTTAAAAATGGAAAAATTGTAATCTGTGGGTTATTAAATTAAAATAAACAGGGACATAAAGTTGGGATGAGGGGGTGGGAATAAATATGAGATGACTTCAAGGGAGGAGTATGGGTGAAAATATTCAAATATACTGTGGGAATTCTCAAAGAATCAATAAAGTATGTATTACAAATAAAAATAACATATGTAAATGAAAATTATATCTTTGTAACTTTATAACTGAATTTGCATGAGTGACTTGCAATTTAGCAATAGGCTGTGGGACATCCACCTTGCTCTAGGACAAGGATTAGAAGCATAATTTCACAAGCTGACGTGGGTCTCCATGCTTGCTGTGCATTATTCTAGGGGGAAGACATGGGTATCCCTTTCATCCCTCTTTTAGTTCTCTCTTAGTTCCCCTCTGTCCGAACATTTTTTTAAAGGGAAGAGATATTGAATCTATGTTAATTTTGCATTATTATGATAAATTATTATTTATCTTAATAAATGCTTGTCTTGTGGTCACACTTAATAAAATTAAATATTTTTGTCATAATTATTACTATAACGTTTTCAGAAAATGACTTCCTGTGTCCTTGACCCTGGTACCAAGACAGCTCTTCCTGACTGCTTCAACATTCTATGTGCTGGAAATGTGCTGAAACCACATACAATGACATGATTCTGTCTGGAATTTTCAGGAAGCGTTTAAGTTTAGAGGGTAAAAGTAGAGATAAGCTAGTTGGTATAAGAGGAATTTTCTGAATAGTTTACATGGTAAGTTCAGGAACTGTAAGTAGAGGACTGTCAGTTCTAGTTCCTGATGCATGTTCTTATCAGGGAAGGGTGTTGGACTATTAGCTGGGGAGTATCTGTTCAGGTAGAGAATAAGGCAAGCATAGTGTTTACTAGCATAGTACCAAGCCCTTTCTGTCATGCATCCTAAAACTCTCAGCATTATATGGCACACATGCCTCCTATAGAATACTCTTTTATAGCTAAGAACTCTCAACATATGAATATGAATCAGTGGTAGAAACACAGGGCTTCCACAGTATTATTGAACGATAATTTGCTCAGGTTGTTGTTTTGCTCTTCAATGGGTGAATTCATTAAGGAATTCACAGCTGAGAGGCTACTAATATATGAGCCCTATTTGAGGAAGTAGTTTACAAGTAGGGTACCCTTGAAGGAAGTATGTCTTCTGTGTCTGCAGAAAGTAAGCCTCTATGCTCTGCCTAGCCACTTCGCCAGTACACTTCCAGCATCCTGCACACCTGAAAGCAATGGAGCCAGCCAGTCATACCCTGAGTCCATTGAAACTATAAACTAATCTATACCTTGTCCCTTTTCTTCTTACTACTTATCTCAGGTATATTTTACAGCGACAGAAAGCTGACTAATGCAAGGACCTTAACAATTGTACCAGACTACTTCAGTTTGAGTACAGGCTCTGACGTTTGTTGATCTTCAGAAAGTTAACCTCATGTAAGACAAGGGAAATAATGCAATGGTTCTCTAAACTCTGTGTGTACATGTGAATGCATTAAGTAAATTAATCCACAATAAGGAGTTTAGAGTATTATCCAGAACCAGTGAATTAATAGTATATTACATTGAGGCACTCTTGTACAGCGCTTGCTCAGTCATCCGTCTGGAAGTACTAGAATCAAAGCTCACAATGTGTCTGGCCAATGTCATCAGAGTTCTAACTTGGTCATTTTTTACACCCACAGTTTTGCTGGACCCCAGTTGCTTTGTGTATACACAGAAAGGATTATATCATCAAATGGGATAAATTCATGGCTTTTCACATCTTCCCAAAAAATATTAACAATTGATTTTAAAGGTCTGACAAGACATTTGCTAATCATGATGGGTGTCCTGAAATATTTAAAAGCTCAGCTTCATAAGCAGAAACTAGCTACTAACTCAACACAGACTGAGCAAAAATATCTAGTGTCTTTTATATCTAAAGCTCTTATGATAATTTATGATTATTAGAAAAATGTTAAGGTAATAAGCAATGCTCCCATGACCAATACCTCATTCCCTTTGTTAAGATGGTATATTTTGTGATCTATTTGTTACATTCATGACCCATTATTGGCACCTCATTGTTGAATATTCATAAATTATTTCCTATATATTTGCTGTTGACCCTTTACTACTCCAAGACTCAATTCTAAGATAACACATTGCATTTAGTTTTCATACTCTTGTCAGTTCCAGTTGGCTGAGACTCTTTTGAGCCTACTTGGTTAATTGTTCCTGAAGGAGTTTGCATGGCACATGTCTTAGGCATTATAACGAACAGAGCAAAGATTTATACCACATCTTCCTCATGACTACATTGGAGTTTGTATTTGAGGGGAAAACTCCAAAAAGTTTTCTGTACATCATATCAAGAATGCACATTATCAATTTGATTTACAGATGTTGATATGAATCTTGATTAATTGACTAATGTGCTCACGTTTCTCTGTTACAATATTAGACTTCTTTCAGCCTTTTCCTGTAATTGCTTTCATGTGGTTCCCATGTATAATCACTATAAACAGCTCACATTGAGAGCCAGGGCATTTGGGCATTGTGGTACAATCAGGAAGCAGAGTTAGGGGGATCTCTGTGAGTTACAGACCAGTCTGTGCTGCATAGTGGTGAGTTATGTTCTACTTCTTTGAAGACAAGAAGTTACTAAATAAATTATTTGAAATTCCTCTGCATAAGAAGTTTGGCTATGGTACTACACTGGCAAGTTTGCTCAAACATTTATTGCACAAAAAAGGATTCAACTTGTGGATATTTATTTTGTTCTTTGGGTTATAGATAGGCCACTGTGATTGTCACAGTTGTCAACTTGATCAGATCTGAGATATGCTCTGGGAAGATCCATGAGGTCATTTTTAGAACTGAGAGAGAAAGACTATCCCCTAGAGTAGGCATCATCTTCCATCATCATCCCAGACATAAGAAGTATAATGGAAAGCCTTTGCTTTTGGTATGTTCACAGTTGTCCCTTGCTAATGAATGCATCTACTCCATGGCAGCCATTGTTGTTACCACCTAGAACTATTGTCAGAATCCAGCTTATTTGGACTTCTAACATGAACTGAAGACTAGTAGCTCTCCAGTAATCTTCTAGTTCTTCAGCTCTAGAATGAGCCATTCAATCTTGTAGCTAATTGAGTAATTCCTCATTTACAATGCATTTATCAGTTCTGCCTGTTCTTATAGACTAACCTTGAACAATAAATCTATTCATATCTGTTGCAGAAACTTGAGCAACTTTTGCCATTGGGAGCACTTTCATGTAGTTCCTGAATTCCTTGTGTGGATTGGGTAGAGGTTGATTTCATTTAAATATTTGATATGTTGTTGATTATGTTTTAATCACTCCCATTATTTCAATACAAAGTCTTCTAGATTCAGTTTGCATGGATCACATTCCATACCCAGAATTTGTAACTGTATTGGATATCACAAACTACACACTACAGATACTCTTAGATATGGGCATGTTATCAACTCCAGTCCCTCTGATATAGAGCAAGAAACTCATGTTCCTAGAAAGTAGGGCGCAGCTCATTGCCACAGAGTTGGGTGAACAAGATTATGAATTACAAGTGATAAACATTAATCATAATTTTTCATTAGAAGTTGCCATTCTTTAACAGACTCCAGAATTCAGTTAAGTCAGCCTTTTCTGTCAATGAAACTGGTGCTTAGATGGGAGAAGATTCATAGAACTTTCTCCTTTCCAGTACATCCATAATACACCTCAATGTTTCCAGTGGCTTTTGCCAGTATTATGTTCTCTGTTTATTTATTTTCTTGTATGTCCTTACATGGATAATTAAATCATTTTCAAATAAAAACAGATTAATGTTATTTCTTAGCTCTCTTCACTTATTTTGCTTTTTTTTACTTTTTTTGCACTACTGCATATCAGTAATTAAAGAAGAGGTTATAAATTTGAAAGGAAATTAGAAGGTCAAGATAGGAATTGCAAGGGATAGAAGAATAGGAATTACATAACTTCAATACCGGTGTATAAATTCTCAAAATATAATTAATTTTATTGAAGAATAGAAAAAAGTCTTGATCAAAGAATCTATTTTTGCACATGACTAAGCCACAGACTAAATCTTGTTAATCCAATAATCTAATAAGTAGAACTATGTCTTGGAAAATAAAGACTTCTGCTCCAATGCTGAATGGAAAAAGTAATGGTAGCTTTCCTGTTTCACTGTGGAGTAAATCATATTGTGTCTCACTAACAAGCATGATACTAAATGGGGATTTTTAATAAATTTGCCTATCAAGTTCAAGAAGTTCTTTTCTTGCTTTTATTGGAGTTTTAATATGAATGGCAAATTATAATTTTCAAATCCATTTTTATAATCAATTGACATGATTATATAGGTCATTTCCCCTTAGGTTATTGATGTTATGGATTCCAAATATTGAACAAAGTAATCTCCAAAAGTTGAATGAAGTCAAGATGAACATGGTGCATAACTCTCAACATTAAATGGTGATGTGGCTCTGTGCAAATGTTATGAAAATTTTGTATCTCTATTTAAGAGATATTTTTGTGTAGTTTTTCTTTCTTCTAATATTGCTCTCCAACTTTGGTATGGCAGCAATGCTAGACTAATAAAATAAGTTAGAAAATATTCTTCATACTTTCATTTCCTACCAAAGAGTATAAATAATTGATATAATTTCTTTTTAAAATATTTGCTAGACAACCTATTGATATTTTCTGGACCTAGTGTTTTCTTTCAGTAAGAATATTATGAAACACTGATTTAATTTCTTTACTGTACCTTTGATGATTTATAATATATATTAAAACTTGTATGATACTGGGAAGTTTGTTCCTCAGGGTCCATTTAATCTAGATATCCATAACAGTAAGCATAGAATTGTTACACACATTTTGTCATTAGCCTTTAATATACTTAGAATGCATGGCAACGACACCATCTTCATTGTGTGCTTGGTAAGTTATGTATAGTATACTTTGCTTTTGTTTCAATTAGTTAGCTATTCACTTAGTTTTAAAGGACATATTTTTAAAGCCCAAATCTTTTGTTTTGTTGACTGGGATTTTCCTGTTTTCAGTCATTGACTGTTGTTATAGTTTTCATTTTTTTTTTTGTTGGCTTGATTTAGGCCTCAATTATTCTACTTACACCAGTTCCCAAAGGAAGAAATATAACTTACTACTTTTAGAATTTTTTCTTTTCTAATGTAAGAATTTAATACCACAGATTTCCTGTAAACACAACTTCTAAATCTGTAGATTCAATATACAGCTTAAAATATTTACTTTTGCTTAAGGACTCTATATCTTAAAGTTTTATATTAGACTAATATATAGGGAATTTTTCTTTTATGTTTCTATCATGGATTGCTAGTTTAACTCCATGTTCTGAGAAACAATTTTGTATCCATTTTATTCTTTTAATATTATTTAAATGCATGCCCTTTTAATATGGTCTATGATACCAAATGTTTAACCGACCTTCATAAGGATATATAACTTTATAACGTTCAATAGGATGTTCTGTAAAAGTCAATTTGAAAAAACTGATTGACAGTGCATTTCAGGTCAACAGGTTTTTTTTTTTTAATGTACTGTCCACAATCAATTTAACAGGAAAAAGTCTCAACAATAGATTCATGTATTTTCCTTCCACTTACCAGTTTCAATTCATCAATTGTGATGTTTTACTGTAAGGTCAATATGCATGAAAGATTGAAGTCTTTCTTGGAGAACTAGCCCCTTTCTTACTCCTGTGCATTCCCCAGTCTTTCTGATTTTGAGACTGTTTTGTGCTTAACACAAATATAGCAACATTTGGTTAATTTTGCTTGGTTACACCAGAACACATTTCATCTATCCCTTTACTCTAACATTTTAAAGATTTTGGGTTGCTACTAGACAGCTTTGAATTAATTTTGTTTTATCATTCATTCTGGAAATCCAAGTCATTCAACTATTTTTTTATGACTGTTTATCTAAAGAAATAAATGGAGTTCATTTAATAATGGCATGATTTAGAAATGGTTTCCCATTTATCTTCTTCCTTCTTTCATTTTCATTTAACATTTAAATTTAACATAACATTTAAACCCTTAACACATAACATTTATATTTCATACTTAGTTTTTACCATACCAAGTATTTTTGCTAAGTTCTGTTAGTAATTGCCCAAATTTTTAGCAACTATTTTAAATTAATTTAAATCTTTCTTCATTCAATATACCATACCATGAAACATACAGTACAGATATTCTATACACAGTATTTTTAATTCTTCCTTTTCATTCTGTATAACTGTACTATCATTTATTAATTTCACCTATATTTAGGCTATAAATCATCCAATATGGTGGTTGTAGTTTTTAAACCAACATAAATATCCTAATATCAAACTTAAGAATGGCCATAAAATATTCATTTTATTGAAAGTACATTCTTTTCTCATTCAGTGTATCCTGATAATAGTTTCCCCTCCCTTAACTCCTCCCAGTTCCTCCCCACGTTTCTTGCCTTCCAGATCTTCCTCCAGATTGCTTCCCTTCTGTCACTCATTAAAACAATCAAAACAAAACAAACAAAAAATTTTTCAAAGAGATAACAACCTAGCAACAAGATAAAATACAATAAAATGAAGCAAAAACTTTCACATCAAAGTTGGACATGGCAATTCACCAGGAGGAAACGACTTCCAAGAGCAACCAAATTAATCAGATACCCCAGGTATGGACCTGGTTAGTATACATAGTCCTGGACAGTACTTAACAAGGTTTGCTTCAAATTTGACTCAAAAATTATGTTAGTGTTCTTATTCTCATCTGGGATTAACACTATATCTGTCAGAAACATAAATTTTTTGCCAATAACAGCTCTCCCACTCATTAGCCCTGTGACTTCCTGCAAAGTTTTTAAGTCTCTGTGACATGTCTTTGTCCTTTGTAAAATATGGTATACCTAAATTGCTGGGAAATTTAAATGTGCTGATGTTGGGACACAGTCCAAGAATGGAGTTGTGTGAGGAGAATTGCAAGTGCTTTTGAGAAAACTCAAAAAACAAACAAACAAACAAAAAAAAAGCAAGAGTCTTGTGAACTCAGTTCTTCAAAAAGAGTCTTGTGAGCTCAGTTCCTTCAAAACCATGGAATTGCTCTTGGAATGTGCTTTTGTGTTCCTGTTAAGTGTAGTTTACTTTAAATTATTCATTACAACTGACTAGTGTTATTCGCTTCCATGCCTCTATGCAAAAACACGGTATTTCCATGTGCAGCTTGTCTGCTACATGTGGCTTGTCCTTGTGGTTTTATACATTACTCATGTGATTCTTTATAATTCTCAGAGTATAAATTGTCTGATGCTCTGAATAAAGTTGGCTATTGGATAAAAAAATCAGAGACTCACTTACTCTCATAGACAGTCAGTCTTTAGTTCAACTGAGACTAAAGAAAATGAGGCCAATGGGATGACTCAAGTAACAAAGATAGCTGCATTAACCTGATGACTAGAGTTTGATCTCAGGATCCCATTGTAAAAAAACACTAGATGCGGTAGTGACATCTGTCATCCCAGCACTCATACTCCCACAGTGACAGGGCAATCACATGGAAGCTTGCAGGCCTTCAAGCTTTAGGGTAAAAAGAGCCAACTCACAACAATTACCCTCTCCTCTGACTTCCACACACACACATGCCTGAACTCACACAGACACACACACACACACACAGCTGTCCATATATACATGTACACATAAATAATAATAAGAAGAATAAGTATCAATAGAATAGTAATAATAATAATCAGTTTATGAAAGAGAATAAGTAAAATTAAATATTTTAGGGCATTCATTTACTCATTTCTTTGCATGGTTCTGAGTTTCTGACTTACATTGTTTTCCATCTTCCCGAAGAACTTTCACCTTCCTTGTATAACAGCACTGCTTGTCATGAATTTCACTGGGCTTTTTAAGAAATAAAAGTCTTTTATTTAGTTTGTAAGGCTCATTTTGCTGGTTAGAAAATTCAAGGTTATTGAGTTTTCTATTTCAGCACATAAATATTGCAATTTACTTTCTCCTTGTATTGTTGGCTTCTTATAAGGACTCATTCAACTCATTCAAACTTTTTGTACTTTTTTCTTTATAAATAAGATGGCTTTACAGTAGCTTATTGTATAGCATTCTCTTTGTATTTGGCGTTGATATATATATATATATATATATATATATATATATATATATATTATCAGCACATTGAATTTATACTTTAATACATTAATTTTGTAAATATCTTAATCATATTCCTCCAGATATTTCTTTTGCTTTGTTTTTCATTTTGTTCTTAGAGGTATTAAAATTTTATTTTATTTATTTTTTTTATATAAATAATTTATTTATTTTTGAACATGAAATGCTTTTTTATAGCATGTTTCACAAGGGGAGGGGGTAAGAGGGGCCAGATGGTGGAAAAGTACAAAATCTTCTTGGCCTGTGCCTTGAAACATGTCATGGTCTCTTAAAGGTTATGGAATAGTGGGTTCATGACCCTTGAAGATTATGTTTCTTCTTTCTTTCTTCTTCATTTTTCTTTTTGATTCTGAAGTCTGAAACTTTCTTTTTAGCTTACCTTTGAGGAGACTAATGTCTTTTGCTCAACATACTTGTTCTCCTGATCAAGCCATCAAACACTATTTTCAATTCTGCTTCAGGTTTTGTTTGTAATATGTGGCCTTTTAGGCCCTTTTAGATTTCTTAGGTTACCTTTCTAACCTTTCATTGTTTACTGATTCTGTAATTTTCTCCAGATTTTCCATATTAATCATAATAATTTAAAATTGTTTGCTATACATATATACATATATACATATTTATACAACTTTCTGTAACTCTAGTGGCTTGGCTTAAGTCTTCCCTATATGTCTCTCCTCAATGACCATTTACAATTTATTTTTTGTAAATGGTTTGTAATCTAATTACATTACCCTGAGCTTTTGGTCATATGACTATGAGGAAATCAGATCTGAGTAATAATCTATAATGTTCTAATGAACCTTTAGGCTTTTAATTGATAGGCAAATAGCAGTTGTGACCCTACAAGTGCTTCTTCTAATAATGTAGTTTATTTTTCATAACTGTAATCTAGTCTCTTGGTTCGTAGAATTGATTATGTTGGCTGTTTCCTCCCTTGGTTAAGAAATACAACATAGTTGAGTAAGAAAATTCAAAGTACAAGAAAAAGTGTATTTAGAAGAGAGATAAAAAGAAGAAAACATTTTTCTGAGAAATTTAAACTTACAAAGCTACATAGTTGTACCCCACATCCACCCCTACCCTCACCCCCCATTCTCCACCCTGCCATAAGCTACTGCATGAGAAGGTTGAAAGTATATAAAGGAAAACTACAGTATCTCATTAAAGAGATGAAAATTCTGCCTATCTCTTTGGGATAACTAAGGTGAGCACACTTTTCTAGAGGTAGTCTTGCTTCTTGAGGAAGGCCCCCTTGACTAGGTCATTGATGCTGCCAAACTGGAATGTTAAGTTACCAAAGATTTCATCCTCTTGACAGAAGGAAATACTCACTACTGCTATCTCTTTATTCATTAGCTTAGCAACAACTACAATAAAAACCATGCAAAAATACACACATTGATACACAATTATTAAGTAATGAAAAGAAAAGCTACAAAGAAGAAATATAAGAATATTTTTGTTGAAGAATGAAATATACTTCAGTTCTGAGAAATTTACAGAACTTAGGATAAAGAGATGATGTTCTAATACTTCTGAGAGGAATGAGAATCAAATTCAAGTCACAGCCTAACATGTAACTGGAGTTTAGTGATCAAGGGTACAGTAGCCCACATGAGCTAGACTGGCTGGCACATATGACAATGTTGGAATCTTGAAGGGACCAAATCTCTAAGTTTTTAAGACTTTAAGTAGTAAGGAAATAGAGTCACATTATGACAGACTACTCTTACTATGATGTGAAATCCTTATTACAGCAAAGCAAACAGAAGCGAGACTAATAGGAAGTCGTGGTATTAATCCTGACAAGTGATGATGGCTGCTCAATCCAAGTTCATGACAGACTATGAACCAAGTAAAGGAATAAAAGCAAGATCCATCTTTGTGCATATAAATAAGACTTCCTGGCATGTTGGCTCTGAACAAAATATTTCATAAGGCTCTCTGACTTCTAAATTAATCAGCATCAAGAATTGTAGTAATTTTTCCCTGAAATATAGCTGCAGGAAGCTCATATTGAAGGAGTATTTAGTGGGATGAGGAAGAGAAATATAGTCGGTTACATTTGAATATGCTAACGTTGTTGACTAATATATTCAATAAACATTTCAAATATAACAATATTCATGGATATAATAATTTTCATTGAGACAGAATTGTGGTAGCTAGAATCTGAAAACAATGTATGAAATCTCTGTAACTGGAGAGTGTAGAGTAAGAAGAAAAATAAAATTTAGTTCTAAGGAAATATCAGTCAGTTGACTGTAAAGTCATTTTGGGGATTAAAAAAAACGAACAAAAGAACTTTTATTTCATTTCGGTTTTTTCTTAATATAAATAATTCCTAGATTATAACTCATATATAACACTGTGATGAAGAATAAATAAAGTTCCCATAGATGTTTAAAGGCAATATTACATACTTGGATGTTTCTTTAACTACACAAAATTGGCCAAACTTTAGGCATTGATCTAGTTTCCTTTGAATTTCAAGAAAATGAAAAGACATGCCTTTTTAGTTTTCTTTATAAAAACAATTATATCAAAACAAGATTAAACTATATAGATGTATAATAGTTATACTGACCATTGTCTTCTGGTAGCAGTTAAGTAACTTCTAGCACCAAGAATGCTATTGAGGAGGAATTAAGATTCAACTGAGCATCAGTTATTTCTTCCATTTCTTTTTTTTTGTGGTAGGAAATATATTTTATTTTTTTTCTCAAATCGTAATTAATTCACACAGGGCTTATAAACACAGAAAGGCAGGATGTGGGGAAGGGAATGACACTGGAGTGTGAGTGTTCAGGGGGAATACTGATATCTTCAGAACCTAGTATCAGCTAGGTGAAGGTTCAGGGGACAATTCACTATGACTCTACCTATGACTCGCTTGTCCTTATCTAAGTTGGTATTGTCTGCCAAGGCTACCTATTTACAAGGTCTATGATTACTCAGGCTTGTAAATTTCCACAAAAGCTGCCTGTTGACATTAGATTGTAGCCATCTGTTTCAATGTTTTTCCACTGAAACCCAAGACTTGGTGGTAGTATACATGTATGACAGATCTATTGCTGATTTTAGGCCTATGGCTGATTTTAGTCCTACAGTGTGTAAGCAGGGCTGCCCCTGACATCTCCTCCCTTCTCTAAGTATAGAAAGGCTGTGGCAATTCTAAATTTGCGAAGGCGGGGATAGAGGCCTGACCTCCAGTATTTGAAGGGGACCTTGTAATGGTTCCAGTTCCCCTGTCATTGTACAGTGAGGCATGAGGGCCATACCCATCCCGATGTCTTTTTCCTGGAGAGGGGATACTTTTGACATCAACCCCTATGCAGTCAGGCTTGTCCCTCAGGGAACCCAGATAGATATTTTTATCTTTTATTTATATTCCCTAGCAGTGTTTAGCCTCGCAGCCTAAGCAAGAATTCAGATCACCTGTCAGAGGGGGTTCTGGGTGGCCCCTCTCTGCTTGGTCTAGGGGCAGAAGTCCCCCCTTTTAGGTTGGGTGGAGATGGGTTTTGGAAACACCCTATATAAAGTAACAACCTCATCTTGAGTCTCGTGGTCCTCCATAGCTAACTTATGATAATGTATCTGAGTAGGTTTTGCTACCAAATTATTTATCTGTTGTATCACAGAGTTAGTCCGCCTATTTGAGGGCCAGGGACCAGCAGAAAAAAGCAAGAAGAACCCAAATAATAGTCCCACGATGGAAAGAAATAGAGTTGACAACCTTGGAGAGGCTGCAAACCAATTCTTGTACCAGCATTCATCTGTCTCTTTCTCTCTCTGATTTTTCTTAGGGCCTTCACTACCTATTTCATGCTCTCTTTAACCCTCCTTGTCTTGTCTATGTAAAGGCAACCTTCTTCTTTGAGGGTGGCATACAGTCAAGAGCTGAATACAGCCTTTTCTATTGTACTAGAGTAAATCAAGTCCAATAAGGATCTTTGTGATTTTAGGAGGTCTCTTCAGACAGCAAAAGGAGAGATTTCTTCAGGTTAGTGATGTCATTCTCTAGCTGTTTGATGTTCTTGTCAGTGGCCCTTCAAAGGTCTGAGTAGTATAAGTTCGGAGGCCAGCATCTGGATTAGAACTTCTAACTGCAGACATCATGGGTGATTCATTTTTACCTGGAAAGGAAAAAGAAGGGGATTCTCAGGGAGACTTCTCTTCCCTGTATGTAAATTGTTATTCATCTTATTTATAGTTGGGCCTGGCTTTGTGGGGGTATCTATTTTTTTTTCATTAATCTTTTGGTAGCCGGTTAGCTATGCCTTCTGTGGTATCAGACAGGCATATCAGTCCTCGGCCCCATAAGGGAACTGGGTTTGGGCCATTCCCTTTAAAGGTAAGTGGGTCCTTCCCCATGTCTATGGCAAAGTTTTGTTGGTCTTGGTGGTGCCAGAGGCAGTCAGCAGCAGATTTGCCATGAGCTTTCAGCTTTAGAGAGATAAAAGTGAACAAGCTATGATGGAGAGTATTTCAGGGGGACTCCTTCTGAGGGGGTACCGTTCCCCGTCTTTTGTTTTTAAAGCCAATTTTTCAGAGTTCTTGTAAAATCAGGGCAGAAGCACCAACAGTCGCACCTTCCACACTCAGATAGTCATGAAGACCCTATTTAAGGATATATAAATCTATATAAATAATCTTTTGTCAAAGGACTGTTATAGCACCACCCACAACTAATCAGACTATATAATATATCGATTAGTAATAGCTTCTTCTACTTTTTGTGGGATTACCTCTCTTTTGTCAATTAACTGTTGAGGAAAATTAGGATTTACCTCTCTCTTGAGAATATTGAACAGAGACTTAAATTCTTTTGTGGAGAGCTTAAAATAGGATCTTAGCCAGTTGGCAACTCCTAGAAACTTTTGAAAATAATTTGAAATGAGTAAACTCTGTCTTTCTCTTTTTTTTTTTTAGACCCTTTATCTGTGTGGTTTTTTTTTTATTGGATATTATACGTATTTACCTTTCAATGTTATCTCCTCTCCCATTCTCCCCCAAAACCCCTTACTCCATACCCCCTCCTCCTAATTTTTGTGAGGGTGTGCTCCAAACATCTTCCCAGTCCCATATCCCTGCTCTCGAATTCTCACACAGTAGGGGATCCAAACTTTCGGGGAACATGGCCCTCCACTTTCACTGAAGTCTAACAAGGTCACCCGCAATTCCCTATACAGGTTCATGAGTCCCTTCCTTTGTGCTCTCTGGCTGGCGGTTTAGACTTTGGGAGCTCTGGTTGAAACTTTTGATACTCCTTCTAGAAAGGACCAAAGCATCCACATTTTGGTCTTCTTTCTTCTATGTGAGTTTTATGTGGTCTATACGTTGTTTCTTAGAAATTGTGAGCTTTTGGGCTAATATCAACTTATCAGTGAGTGCATACCATGTATGTTCTTTTGAGATTGGGTCACCTCACTCAAGATGATATTTTCCAGCTCCATCCATTTGTCTAAGAATTTCATGAACTCATTGTTTTTAATAGCTGAGTAGTACTCCATTGTATAAATGTACCACATTTTCTGCATCCATTCTTCTGTTGAAGGGCATCTGGGTTCTTTCCAACTTCTGGCTATTATAAATAAGGCTGCTATGAACATGGTGGAGCATGTGTCCCTGTTGTATGTTGAAACATCTTTTGGGTATATGCCCAGGAGTGGTATATCTGGGTCCTCAGGTAACACTATGTTCAATTTTTCTGAGATACGGCCAGACTGCCTTCCATAGTGGTTGTACCAGTTTACAATCCCACCAACAGTGAAGGAGTGTTTCTCTTTCTTCACATCCTCACCAACATGTGCTGTCACCTGTGTTTTTGATCATAGACATTCTGACTGGTGTGAGATGGAATCTCAGTGTTGTTTTCATTTGCATTTCCCTGATGACTAGGGAAGCTGAACACTTCTTTTGGTGCTTCTCAACCATTAAAGCTTCCTCAGCTGAGAATTTTTTGTTCAGTGCTGTGCTCCATTTTTTAATAGGGTTCTTTGATTGTCTAGAGTCTAATTTCTTCAGTTCTTTGTATACCTTGGATATTAGCCCTTTATCAGATGTAGGGTTGGTGAAGATCTTTATCCAATCTATTGGTTGCCGCTCTGTCCTATTGACTGTGTCCTTTGCTTTACAGAAGCTTTGCAGCTTTATGAGGTCCCATTTGTCAATTCTTGGTCTTAGAGCACAGGCCATTGGTGTTCTGTTCAGGAACTTTTTCCTGTGCCTATGTGTTCCAGGCTTTTCCCCAGTTTCTCTTCTATTAGTTTCAGTGTGGCTGGTTTTAGGTGGAGGTCCCTAATCTACTTGGAATTGAGCTTTGTACAAGAAGATAAGTATGGATCAATTTGCATTTTTCTACATGCTGACCACCAGTTGGACCAGCACCATTTGTTGAAAATGCTATCTTTTTTCCACTCGATGGTTTTAGCCCCTTTGTCACAGATCAAGTGACCATAGGTATGGGGATTCATTTCTGGGTCTTCTATTCTATTCCATTGATCCTCCTGCCTGTCTCTGTTCCAATACCATGCAGTTTTTATCACTATTGCTTTGTAGTACAGCTTGAAGTCGGGGATGGTGATTCCTCCAGAAGTTCTTTTATTGCTGAGAGTAGTTTTCGCAATCCTGGGTTTTTTGTTATTCCAAATGAATTTTAAGATTGCTCTTTCTATCTCTGTGAAGAATTGAGTGGGAATTTTGATGGGGATTGCATTAAATCTGTAGATGGCTTTTGGCAAAATAGCCATTTTTACTATATTAATCCTTCCAATCCATGAGCATGGGAGGTCTTTCCATCTGTTGAGATCTGCTTCGATTTCTTTCTTCAGGGGCATGAAGTTCTTGTCATACAGGTTTTTTACTTGCTTGGTTAGGTTCACACCAAGGTTCACAAGTTAGGTTCACACCTTACTTTATATTATCTGTGACTATTGTGAAGGGTGTCATTTCCATAATTTCTTTCTCAGCCAGTTTATCTTTTGAGTAGAGGAAGGCTACTGATTTGCTTGAGTTACTTTTATATCCAGCCACTTTCCTAAAGTTGTTTATCAGGTTTAGGAGTTCTCTGGTGGAAGTTTTGGGGTCACTTAAGTATACTATCATATCATCTGCAAATAGTGAGATTTTGACTTCTTCCTTTCCAATATGTATCCCTTTGACCTCCTTGTGTTGCCTAATTGCTCTGGCTAGGACTTCCAATACTATATTAAATAAGTAGGGGGAGAGTGGGCAGCCTTGCCTACTCCCTGATTTTAGTGGGATTGCTTCAAGTTTCTCTCCATTTAGTTTGATGCTGGCTACTGATTTGCTATATATTGCTTTTACTATGTTTAGGTATGGACCTTGAATTTCTGACCTTTCCAAGACTTTTATCATGAAGGGGTGTTGAATTTTGTCAAATGTTTTTTCAGCATCTAGTGATATGATCATGTGGGTTCTTTTCTTTGAGTTTGTTTATATAATGGATTACATTGATGGATTTCCGAATATTGAACCAACCCTGCATTCCTGGGATAAAGCCTACTTGATCGTGATGGATAATTGTTTTGATGTGTTCTTGGATTCGGTTCGCTAGAATTTTATTGAGTAATTTTGCATCAATGTTCATAAGGGAGATTGGCCTGAAGTTCTCTTTCTTTGTTGTGTCTTTGTGTGGTTTAGGTATGAGCATAATTGTGGCTTCATAGAATGAATTGGGTAGTGTACCTTCTGTTTCTATTTTGTGGAATAGTCTGAAAAGAACTGGAATTACGTCTTCCTTGAAGGTCTGATAGAATTCTGCACTAAAACTGTCTAGTCCCACACTTTTCTTTGTAGGGAGACTTTTAATGACTGCTTCTATTTCTTTCGGGGTTATGGGACTGTTTAGATGGTTTATCTGGTCCTGATTTAACATTGGTAACTGGTATTTGTCTAGAAAATTGTCCATTTCATCCAAATTTTCCAATTTTGTTGAGTATAGGCTTTTGTAGTAGGATCTGATGATTTTTTTAATTTCCTCAGTTTCTGTTGCTATGTCACCCTTTTCAGTTCTGATTTTATTAATTTGGATACTATCTCTCTGCCCTCTGATTAGTCTAGCTAAGGGTTTATCTATCTTGTTGATCTTCTCAAAGAACCAGCTCCTGGTTTTATTGATTCTTTGGATGGTTCTTTTTGTTTCTATGTGGTTGATTTCAGCCCTGAGTTTGATTATTTCCTGCCGTCTACTCCTCTTGGGTGTATTAGCTTCTTTTTGTTCTAGGTCTTTCAGGTGCATTGTCAAGCTGCTAGTGTATGCTCCCTCCAGTTTCTTTTTGTAGGCACTTAGAGCTATGAATTTTCCTCTTAGCACTGCTTTCATTGTATCCCATAGGTTTTGCTATGATGTGTCATAATTTTCATTAAATTCTAAAAAGTTTTTAATTTTTTTCTTTATTTCTTCCCTTACCTGATTATCAAGGAGTAGGGTGTTGTTCAGTTTCCATGTGAATGTGGGCTTTCCATTATCTTTGTCATTTTTGAAGACCAGCCTTAGACCATGGTGATCTGATAGGATGCAGGGAATTATTTCAATTTTTTTTTTTTATCTGTTGAGGCCTGTCTTGTGCCCAATTATGTGGTCTATTTTGGAGAAGGTACCATGAGGTGCGGAGAAAAAGGTATATTCTTTTGCTTTAGGGTGAAATGTTCTGTAGATATCTGTTAAGTCCATTTGGTTCATAACTTCTGTTAGTTTCACTGTATCTCTATTTAGTTTCTGTTTCCATGATCTATCCATTGCTGAGAGTGGGGTGTTGAAGTCTCCCACTATTATTGTGTGAGGTGCAATGTGTGTTTTGAGCTTTAGTAAGGTTTCTTTTATGAAAGTCGATGCTCTTGTATTTGGCACATAGATATTCAGAATTGAGAGTTCATGTTGGTTGACTTTTCCTTTGACAAGTATGAAATGCCATTCCTTATCCTTTTTGATAGCTTTAAGTTGAAAGTCTATTTTATTCGATATTAGAATGGCTACTCCCGCTTGTTTCTTAGGGCCATTTGCTTGAAAAAATGTTTTCCAACCTTTTACTCTAAGGTAGTGTCTGTCTTTGTCACTGAGGTGGGTTTCCTGTAAGCAAGAAAAAGCTGGGTCCTGTTTGCATATCCAGTCTGTTAGCCTATGCCTTTTTATTGGGTAATTTAGTCCATTAACGTTAAGAGATATTAAGGAGAGGGTATTGTTGCTTCCTGTCATTTTTGCTAATAGTAGAGACATTGTTTGTGTGGTTATCTTCCTTTGGGTTTGATGGAAAAGGGTTATTTTCTTGCCCTTTCTAGGGTATGATTGCCCTCCTTGTATTGGAGCTTTCCTGCTATTATCCTTTGTAGAGCTGGATTTGTGGGAAGATACTGTGTAAATTCGGTTTTGTCATAGAATATCTTAGTTTCTCCGTCTATGGTAATTGAGAGTTTTGCTGGGTAAAGTAACTTGGGCTGGCATTGATGTTCTCTTAGTGTCTGTATGATATTTGTCCAGGATCTTCTGGCTTTTATAGTATCTGGTGAGAAGTCAGGTGTAATTCTGATAGGTTTGCCTTTATATGTTACTTGGCCTATTTCCCTTACTGCTTTTAAAATTCTTTCTTTGTTTTGTGCATTTTGTGTCTTGATTATTATGAGACAGGAGGTATTTCTTTTTTGATCTAGTCTGATTGGTGCTCTGTAGGCTTCTTGTGTGATTATGGGCATCTCATTCCTTAGGTTAGGGAAGTTTTCTTCAATAATTTTGTTGAAGATATTTACCGGCCCTTTAAGTTGGGAATCTTCACTCTCATCTATACCTATTATCCTTAGGTTTGTTCTTCTCATTGCGTCCTGGATTTCCTGGATATTTTGTGTTAAGAACATTTTGCATTTTGCGTTTTCTTTGACAGTTGTGTCAATATTTTCTAAGGTATCTTCTGCACCTGAGATTCTTTCTTCTATCTCTTGTATTCTGTTGGTGATGCTTGTGTCTATGACTCCTGATTTCTTTCTTAGGTTTTCTATTTCCAGGGTAGTCTCCCTTTGTGATTTTTTTATTGTTTCTACTTCCATTTTTATGTCCTGGATGGTTTTGTTCAATTCCTTCATCTGTTTGTTTGTGTTTTCTTGTAATTCTTTAAAGGATTTTTATGTTTCTTTAAGGACTTCATCCCGTTTTCCTGTGTTCTCCTCAATTTTTTTGATAGTGTTATTTATTTCCTTCTTATAGTCCTCTAGCATCATCATTAGAAGTGATTTTAGATCTGGTTCTTGCTTTCCTGGTGATATGGGGAGTTCAGGACATTCTAATGTGGGAGAACTAGGTTCTGATGATGGCAATACCTTGGGTTGCTGGTGCTTGTGTTCTTGCGCTTGCCTTTTGCCATCTCGATCAGCTTTGTGCTATCTGTGCTGTCTCTGACTGGGGCCTGTCTTTCCTATTATCTAGGTTGTGTCAGAACTGTTTGGGATGGGTTTTGCTGCTGGGGTTAGAGCTGAGGCCCAAGATGTCCTCCGTGCTCAGGTGGAAACCAGAAGGGGCCCGGGCTCTGGGTCAGGAGTGGACTCCGGGGTCCCAGTGGGTCCCGGTTGCTCCCTGTTTGGGGGCAAGTATTGCCACCTCCTAGCGTAAGATACTGCTTGAGTTTGAGCTACTGAGAGCCCCGCTTCCTCTGAATTCTGTGAGATTGGGTGCAGAGCTGCCTCCCGGGATCTGCGAGTACTAGGGCCCAGACCAGATGGAGTCCGTGCTCCGGGCCAGGAGTGAGTTCCTGAGTCCCAGTGGGTCCAGGTTGCTCCCTGTTTGGGGCAAGTGCTGCTTTTTCCTTACCTGGGATGCTGCCTGAGTTAAAGCTCCTGGGAGTTTTCCTCTTTCTCTTGGTTTTCTGGGGTTGGGTATGGAGCTGCCACATTTGACCTGCTCTATGCTCTGGCCCAGACCTATTTCTCCCTTTTCAATGACATAAATGAGTATCGTCTTCAACAATGGGAACTAACCATGAGGTTGTGGAGAGTAATCCATAACCCTGGCAGTAAATAGCCTGAGGTGGTGTTTCTCCAATGGAATATCACTGTGTGTAACAATCATAGTCTAGGACAGGTCCCCTGTTTATTGTTACTGGTCATGTTGCTGGTGGTGGTGGTGGAGGAAAGAGAGTGTGTACAGGGGAAAGTTTCATCTCATTTTGTTTTATTTTGCTTTGGAATTGTTTTATCCTACTCACTTTTCTTTTCATGTTTGTTTGTTTGTTTGTTTGTTTGTTTGATTTTCATGTTTTTGCCTTTGGATTTTTTTCACTTTCTGGTGTTTGTTTTTGTTTTTCTGTTTTGAGTTTTTGAGGGATGGGAGAGAGAGAGTGAGACACAGAGACAGAGAGAGGGAGGAAGAGGGAGGGAGGAAGAAAGAGGAACAAGGGAGAGAGTGAGGGAGAGGGGAAAGGGGAAGAAGAAGGAGAGGGAGAAGGAGAATGAACATGAAGTTGGGTGGAGAAAAATGTGTGCAGATCTGGGAAGAGTCAAGCAAGGGAGAAAACATTAATAAAATATGTTGTATAAAATTGTGAAATTGCATATATGTGAAAACAGTAACAGATGTAAAAATAAAAAGAAGAAAGAACTTACTTCAAAGAAGAGGAAAACACTGATGAAGGGCAGGAGAGATTAGAAATCTATGGAGCTGGTTAAGGCTATTTCAGCCAATGTCATATCAAATAATTCAGTGTAGAATAAAACCTTCGCATCTGAGTTCAATTATTGTCATTTTCAATTATCAGCTATGGAACAAGATACACAAGACAAATTTCTGATGCTTTAAGGCTTATAAAGATAGTGCTTGTAAATGTGACCTGCTGCTCTAAGAGATTCCCTCTGAAGGAGATGCTGAGGTAGGTGCAAACTTGCTTTTGCAAATGCAAAATTAAGTGGGAAGTAATGATAGTTTCATTGTCAATTGATAGAGATACAAACAATAGAAGAAAAACATGCCCATTAAAGTTTATCAACAAATCTATACAAAATCAGTAACAATGATTTTTGTTAGAAAATTCCCTTTACATACAGAATTTATACAAAGCAAATCCTAAACATGTACTTGAATAAATATATAATAATATTCAGAGTGTTTTTTAATGTATTCCCCGTTGGAAGGGACAAGGATTGTGTTCAGATTCATAGGTGGTTCATAAAAAGGAAGGTTCTCATTCTCTTGAATTGCTTAGATATGAGCTATTCTTCATTTTGCTGATATGGTGCTCACAGAAGCATTTGACAGTCCTGTGAAGTGTAGATGCTTGATACAGTATCAGAGAAAGTGCATAAAGGAAGAAGTGCATTTACTGTTTTGTTAAGCAAATTAGTTTCTATTGTATTTATAAGTGTGCAGTGGTTATTAACACATAAATCTCAGTATACAGTGAACTGTAAGATTTTAAGAACTGTAAACCTCTATCTCCTTTCATGCTACAAGAAACATTTGCCCCTTAAAGCACTCCAGACTAACCTTACAAAGTTCCCCAGTGCTTGTATGTCTGTCAGTCCTAAGCTCATGATAAAGCTCATTCTGGGGGGTCTCTTCTAACACAGACAAAACTTGACGTCTCACGGACTATTACGACTAAATTGCCCCCTAGTCTATACAAAGGGTTTCAACATCCTGAATTAGCTGAGTCTGTAATGATGCTCATGATTCCATAGCTTCTTTTACATACAACCTCTATAAATATAATTCTCTTAAGGACACAGATTTCACTACTCTGCCTCTCCTCCTCCATGGTATAGGAACAGATGGAATGGTTTCACCCATGACTTAGTTGTCTAAGTCAATGGTTTTTCTTTTGGTGTCCTTGGGGAGGTCTTAAGATGATCTTAGTCTCACTAACTGTGATATGTTTTCATATTGCTTCATGGTAGCTATCAAGTCTCATTAAAGAAAACCTGGAGAATAATCCCAAACCTCAAATACACATTTAAAGCACTGTTGTGGCAATGCAAATCTTGTTTGCTTTGCAAGGTTACAGGAGGAGGTGAAGCCAGCTATTTTTCAGGATATAACTGAGAGGGATAAGTCCTCAGTACATTGCTTCGGTTGCCTTAGACATTGAAGCAGGATGTTAATGAGAAATGAAAAGACAGTTTCGTAGAGCCTTTAGGACTGAATGTGCCCACTGTATCAATTTGTATGTGAAGGTCACAGCTCCTGGAACTTCAGAAAGTGGCTAAGCTGAGATGGTTAGGATAAGGCTCATCTGATGTGTTCTTGTAAGAGAAAGTCTTGTCACACAAGACACCAGGGATGTGTAAACACCTGTGAGGCCATGGTAAAAATGTAGTCACCAGAAAACTATGCCTGAAGTACCTCAAGTATGGACTTCAGTTTCCACAGCTATGGACAGATAAATGTCCAGTGTCACTTACACTGTACTGTTTAAGCCAACCATACCAAACTAACACACTGGTATTTTTCCTTCAAAGATATATAGTTAAAATACAAAATTTAGACCCAAGATTGAGGATTATTCACTGTTCTCAAATCAGCACCTTAATTGCTATCTCCTAGACTATTCTGATATCAATAAAAGTCTGAAAATATTTGATAGTAAGATTTGCTTTATCAAATTTATAAATCAAGGAAGCAATTCTTTTTCTCTTAAAGAAATTATAATTACATTTATGGTAATTGCAAAGCTTGAGAATTAAGGTCATAAAAAATCTAACTCATTCATTTTATAGCTCTGTGTCACCTGATGTAGAGAGAATCACATAATTTTCTGATGGTCCCAACTTTTGCCTTGTACCTTACACAGGAATCCTTGACAAGTGGTACACAAAGAACTGGTCATCAGAAGATGTTAGATATCTTGCTTAATACTTGTAAATGCTTAAGAAGCTCATCACGGCTCACTCCTTAAAATAATTATATCTTTAGCCTTAACATTCTACAAGAAAGAAGGAAGGAAGGAAGGAAGGAAGGAAGGAAGGAAGGAAGGAAGGAAGGAAG
>NW_021604636.1:2731382-2820130 GCF_004785775.1 Grammomys surdaster | reverse complement strand
AAGGAAGGAAGGAAGGAAGGAAGGAAGGAAGGAAGGAAGGAAGGAAGAAAGGAAGGAAGGCAGGCTAAGCAGATACTTACACTCAACCAATGGCCTGAATTTGGGGACCTTGAATTGAATTGTTGTTGAAGGCTAGAAGAAGTTAAGGAGTGGGGTGACCCCATAAGAAGACCAGCAGTCTCAAGACACCTGGACCCCCAAGATCTCTCAGATACTGAGCCACCAACCAGGCAGCATACACTAGCTGGTCTAAGGCTCCAACACTTATACCAGAGGACTGCTAGGTCTGGCCTCAATGAGAGAAGACATACCTAATGCTTTAGAGACTTGAGGCCCCAGAGAATGGAAAGTCCTTGTATGATGTGTTGAGGGGAGAGTTGTGGGTAGGGTCATCCTCTTGGAGATGAGGGAGGAGGAATAGGATGGTGAATTACTGGAGAGCAGAACAGGAGCCAGATAATGACTGGACTGTAAGAAATGATGAAAGATGATTTTTAAAAAGTGGGAACTATTAAGCTGAAATAGTTGAATGAGGGAAGATATTTTTAAATCATAGCACTCCTAACTGAAAGTTATATCTGTCCCTTTATTGTTTAAATCAATTTACTTTTTTCTTTGAATTAAAAATACGATTTTTAAAATTAAAAAAGCTAAATTAACATCAGGCAACACATAAAAACAATTTAAAATTTTTAAATAATTGCAGTTCTTGGAAAAATCTTGGAATCAAATCTCGACTCAAGACACATCGCTACATTCTAATGATATTATAATAGACCCTTCTCAAAGCCTTCCACTAACAAAACCAACTAAGCCTAGCAGGATTTCAGCATTTGGATTAAGTATAGAGTACTTGTTCCCTACATTTAAACAAAAGTATCCCATGTTTGTACATTAAATGAATGCAAAAAAGGAGAATGAAAGTTAAACATTACATAAAGACATCACAAAACATGGAAGGAAGCATTCTTATTCAGCTACCTATTTCCTAGAGGAAATATTTTTACTGTTTGTAAATTCTGAGAATATGACAATTATATTGTTTGAGTTGTCTTTCTGATACTTCTCCCTGCACTCCATCTTTAAGACCAATAAAACAACTTATATTTTTCTTACCTCCTCATTTCTGCTTAGGAGACCTTCCTGCCTTAAAGCCTTTCAAGGGTCAAGAATTATGCAGGGCTCCTCGACATTCACCTATCTTACTGTGTAGATGGGATGGACCTTACATAAGCTGTTATGGTTCGAAGCACAATTATAGATGACAATATTTCCTCCTTTTAATTTCACATTTTTAGGATTTTCCAGACAAGCATATAATTCTATACTTTATAGTTTCCTTACATTTTTGAAATGATTCTATGGTTTTCGACACCCTCTGGAATTAGTAAAACATGTTTTCTAGTTGCTAAATATGAAGTCAGGATTTCTTTTCTTCTGCCTATATTTTGATAATCTACCTGTAACATTAAATTCTTAAGTGATAGTTTTGTTTAGTGGGTCTAAGAGTAAGTTTAGTTTAGCTTTTATTTAGTTGTTGGGTGAACTTAATTTGAACATTGCTTCAGCATTAGAAAATTATCTGAGACATTTTTTTTCAAATGTTACTCTCTTGCTTATAAAACAAATTATTAGGAATTCTCAAAGTTTAGTGAAGTAAATCATTTATGTGAAACAGAAAATAGAAGAAACCAGAACAAATGTGGGGAAACAGAATAAAAAGAAAACACAAATGAATATGCACAGCTCGTGACAGAAGTTTAAGTGAGAGTAAAGATCATGTAGACTCAAGATAAAGGAAATGAACATAAAGGAAATGTTTATATAAAATAAGAAAAAAATATGGAAAAATCTAATATGTATGCACAAAGAACATGTAATTGGCTAATTAAACTGGCTTCCAGACTAGTGACATTTGAACACGATGTAGAAGTGCATGTTGAGAATCTCTTGTATTCTGTTTTGTTTGCATTCAACTTTGTTAGCATGTGGATTGGGGAAGGGCACACTGTTAGAATTCACATCCAAGAATACTGTGCCATATTCATGCCATCTAATCCCCAGGGATTGGATAGTCCCTCTCAAAGAGGAAGACTGGGTCTTTATGCGTACTGCTGTGTATTTCAGGCTGGCTTTGTAGTATAATGATGAATGTTGTTTAGCATCACCCTGACTAATTCAAAAATCACCACTGAGGCACTGTGGGAATATCCCAGTCTGTCTTTATATTCAGATGAGAGCTTTTTTTTTCACACATCTCAGTTTGATGGTATTTTCTCCCCAAATCATCCATAATCAATCATTCACTTCATTTCCAAATATCCTTGGAAGCATTAAATCCTGCTTGATTAATCCATATATGGCCTATGATGGCTCTTCCATAAATCTTGTGTCAATTTGAGAGACTTCCCAATATGAAGGATTCAAAAAGAAACTGACAACTATGAAAGCAGGTTGGAGTTATTCTCCTTATACTTAATTGCTACTTGAGGATGAGATGCAAAATTCATTCATAAAATTTTAAAAATTAATAAAATTCTAAAAATTAAAATTAAGAAAGATTTTCAGTAACAAAAAAATGGTTTGTGCATGCACTGTAAATGCATTCACTTGTGGTTATTGAAACAAAATGTAGAGCAAACTCAATGCCCAGTGAGATTGCTTATTAAATTTATTTGATACTGATTTTTATTAAAGTAAGCTATCAAAAAACCAAGGTGAAATATAGATATTATTAGAAGGGAAATTAAGATCTTCTCAGACTTTCCCAAAGAAGCTGCATGTTCAAAACCAGCAAGCATCTACATCAGCCTGAGATAGTAGAAGACACTCAGCCAAATGCTGCATCCAGCTAATATGAGTTCACATAACAGCATTCTCTGAATGTTATAGAGTTCTAGGCAAGATTCAAACTTACAAATAGGATTTATAAAACTAGAATCTTCTGGAAATACAAAATGCTCTCAAGGAGAAGACAATCCAATAGATGAAGAAAGTATTACAATCTTGTCCTTTCTAGACGTTCTTAGTCAAATGAGATAGCTTAAAAAACAACAAATCAAATAAGAGAAGTTTAAATATAAATTTCCCTTTCCTTTGAAAGGCAACCCCCTTTTTTATGCTGAAGTCAAGTGGACAGATTAACATAGTTACTGTGAATACAATTTTGAACTTTGAGAGAAAATCTTGCTTGGTAGTAAAACCTGGCCTTGAACTAGGGTTTAATAGGATTAAATATTATTACTAAAAGAGTATTAAATTATCATTATTAAATATTACTAAAATAGTATTATTTAAACCTAGAATGTAAATTATTTCTGAATATGTGTATCTAAGGACAATATGAAATCATTCCTGCCCTGAACTAATACATTACAGACGTCCATATTAGGGAGTCTGTAATCAGCCAGGCTTGTTGGCAAACACCTCTAATCCTGGCATTAGGGAGGCCATGGAGGAGAAACTTAAGTTTAAGGCCAGTTTACACTACCACTAAGATTTGTCTCAAAGTACAGAATTAACTTTGAAATGACTTTCCTAACCTCTCCACTTACCTGTATGCATACATCTTCAGTTACTATACAGATACGTAAATGTTTCCAAATCTCTAAAGAAGAGAAGATAAAACACACAAGCGTACAGTGAACTGTTCATTTCACAGCTTTCCTTTGATAAAGGTACTGTTACAAATACATAAAACATCTCTATCGAAGCAAACAAGAAAGGAAGATGTGTGCTGTGGCTTCACTGAGATTGCCCATGGGTGATGGAGAGCAAAGGAAGTGTCGTTATGCCAGTCCTCTTGTCCTATACATCAGGGTATTTCTTCAATAGTACCATGGTATAGTGATAGCAAGAGATCAGAATGATGCTACTGTGAATTCAGAGATATCTCTCATTAGCTTTGTCAATTTTCCCAAATGATTGAACTTTTCTGAACCTGTATTTCATCCTTAAAACAGGAAGAGGAGGATGTCACTCTCATTTATTTATGTAGTTTACTGACTTTTAAAAAATGTATTTATTTATGATTATGTGTATAGGTGTTTTGCCTGAATATTAGTCTGTGCATTACATACATGTCTGATACCAGAGGACTTCAGAAGAGGGAACTGGAGTCCCTGAAACTAGAGTTGCAGACAGTTATGAGGCACCATCTGGGTGCTAGAATGGAACCCTGGTCTCTTGGAAGATCACCCAATGTGCTTACACTGAGCCATCTCTCCTCAGCACTTTGAATACCAATTTTAAGGATGATACCCTGTGAGTTCTTTCTTCACTGTTAATTCTTTTTATAAACTGATTGAAAATTTCAGTTTATGATCTCTTGGTGTTACTTTTATTCTTCTAATACTTTCTTCAAATTTTGTACCTATTAGGAGAGTCTTTGTCCATTAAAAGTTATGTTCATATTTATATCTACAAAAGAAAAAATTAAAAAATTCTAAAAAGACATTACTAAATATTTTCCTGAAGTCAACATAGCTATTACTTCATGCCAGCTAAAATTCAGAGTTGAGAGAAGCCTATTTGTTCATTCTAAAATTCTGTAATTAAATTGTTCCAAAATCTCTAAAATACTCAAAGTAAAATTGTGCAGCTAATCTAAGAGACAATACTTCAAGTATAGATTATTTCCCAAAACGCACATAAAATTTTGGTAGTAGTTTACAAAATGTGACAATTAATATTCTATTAATTGATAAATAATATTGAGTTTTCTTGTTCACTTTCTTTATTGTCAATTTTGGATTAATTCATCTCCCAATATACATGATGAAAGAATTGTAGGAGCTGGTTCATCTTAATCCTCTTCTATTCTAACCATGATTTCATGATTTATTTGTCCTAGGATGAAAAGGTAAATTTCCTTATTTTCCTCTGAATGAATGAACAGTAACAATAAGAAAAATAGTAATACCACCTTAGTAAAGATGGCTCTCAAGAATTTCTCTGTTGAGGCTTCAATCCTACTTGGGAGGGAGAAGAAAGCAATCACAGAGGGGAGGGAGGGAGGGATCTAGGTGGAAAATGGGAGAGGAAAGAAGGGAACATGATTAGGTACTGGTTAAGGGGAACAGGACTGAAGCTCTGAGAGCTAGCAGAAATACTGAAAACAGGCAACCTTTGGAGGTAGGAGGTTGGGGGTATCATCTAGAATGTACCAGAGACCAGGGAGGTGAGAGACTCTCAGGACTCAAAGAAAAGGACCTTAGATGAAATGCCCTCCAGTGGAGAGAGGGAACTAAAAAGAAAATAAATAAAACAATTTTCTCTGTTGATGGTCTAGTCTTCCTTACAAACTACTAACTATAAAGTTGAAGTTATCAGCAAACTCACATGCTTATTCTGCAGGTTACAAACTTTGAACAATTTGCAAATTTGCATGCACACCAAACCCCAGAGGGTTTACTATTGCTTTCCTTTTCTTTCAAGTTCAGGCTCTACACAAGGCATCTTCCCTAAGTGCATCTGATAATGTGTCTCTCTAGTCCTGAGTTCTGTTGGAAACCTGTGGTTATTATAGTTCTTAACATCGAGACATTTTTTTTATTGACCTTAGAACTTGAAGGCTCATCTTTAAATAATATTAATTATTCTTTAAAAACGTGAGGAACGTGAGAGAAAAAAGAATCCACCCCTTGGCAATATAGCAGAAAGGCTATTTTCAAGGCAAGGACAAGCAAAAGAATAGCACTTTGTGCCTTATAAGCCGAAATGATGGTGTGTGTAAGGTGTGTTGTGGACAGGAGCATTTGGCAGACTGGGCATAGTTTTAGAAAATGGGGCTGCATGAATTTTTTTCCTATGAAAGCAGTATTTCTAGAAATACTGTATGGTGTATATTTTCAAGTGCAATCTCTAAGCTGTAGGCAGAATGAAATAGACTTTAAAAATAGTTCCACCTTAATAGAACTAGTTTGGTTGCTTAAGGTATCAAAATGTGAAGTGAAATATAGAGTCCTTTGGTATTAGAGCAGTCACATAGCTGTTTCATTGATTTTTATCACTTCATCATGCACAGCAAATCTATGTCAACATAAGAGGCAAATCTCAGAGGAAAAACATAGAAGTCAAGGCCACGAAACAGAGAATCTACTTCGGAAACTGTCTATTGTGACTAGAGACAGAAGGATTATTGTTTTTCAGTGCAGTATTCACAACAGTCCATATCCAGAGACACGTTCAAGATCATTCTGTTCATTGAAAATAGCTGACTTTAGTCAACAAGAGCATAATTCTTAAAGAAAATAAAATATATTATTACCTTTGCAGAACTGCTAATTGTGGTTTTCTTATAAAGAATTATTTTTTTATTATTGCTTCAATTAGATGATACAGTGAATACAGCACTAAAATCTGAATAGCTTTTACAACCAGAACACGTAACACATAACCTCATTGCTTTGGTCAGCTGAGTTTCTGAGGTCCAGCCAGAAAAAAAAAAAATCTTCCAGGCCTTTACTCTGGTATCTCCATGTGTGCTCCTTGGTCCAAATTGTCTTTCGAAACTAATAACACCATCACTTTGATTTAGAGGCTCACTCTGCAGTAGAAGGACCACATCTTAACTCATTATGCCTGCAATGACACTAGCTCCAAACCAGGTCACAAGTGAGGGACTGAGGGCTAGGACTTTAGCATATGAAGTCTGAGAAAGCATAATTGAACATGCAATTCTGATCCAATTCTTGCTTACCATGTCCAATGTCTCTAAATCCCATGGATGATGTAGAAACCATCCATCAATTGTTTCATGCCAGAAAATAAGATCATGGAAAACACAGTCCTTACAATCAAGAAGCTTGTGATTCTAAAGAGGAAATACTCAGTAGATACATAAAGAACTGTCTGATGACTTAATGGAAGACATGATACGGCCAAATGAATGATACTACACACCAAGTGTAAGAACATTCTCTAAAACTAGTACGGTAAATATAGAAATCAGTTTAGGCATGCCTCAAAGCAATAAAAAGGAAGCTATCAAATGATCCAGCTTTAGTCCAACTCCTGGGAATGTAACTCCTGGGAATGTAACCCCTGGAATGTAGGGTAATCTAAGTCAATGTTCTACAGAGGGACCTACAGATCTATTTATTGCACACAGTTCACTATTGTAAAAATTAGGATTTGGCAAAGTAGGAAAGAACATAAAAGAGGGCAATGAAAGAGGTATGGTCAAAGCACATGGCAAACTTGTGTAAAAATACCCTAATGAAACCACTTCTTTGTAATAATGTATGCTGATATATTTTTAATTAAAGTGCAGTTCAAGACTCTTTAACATGCTTGATGACATTAAAAAATAACATATGAAGTATTAAAATAATTCTTTACTAGGATGGCAAAGTTGAAAGCAGAAGCAAATTTGACAGTGAGTAGAATTTATTGTGCAAAAGTCTGGAAGGGTTAGAAAACCAAATATACACATACACAGTCAGATAACTGTTGGGGTTCTAAACCAAGGGAAAGTGTCACAACTCATCTTTAAATAAGATAAATCATATAAACAAGACAAATACACAGACTTTTTCAAGTAGGTACATAATATTCTAGAATGTAATTTCAGGAATATTAATTAAAACTCAGTTATAAATTGTATAGGAAGAATATCATAGAAATAGCTCACATAATTGAAACCCAGTAGAGGCTAAACCAAAGGACAGATACTCTTTTCACAGTGTGAATTCCCCACATCTCTTCTGCAAGCCTTCAGTTTGCCAGTGAGCCTCCTCCCTGACATTTCATCAATTATGAAGCAATCGATGGCTGGGAACGCCACAGAAGTGGACGCACTGCTATACCTGATTAGGGTATGTTGGATCACCATGAAACAGAATGACACTAATTTGGAAGTCTGGGCCTCAAAGAACCAGAGAGATTTCCCCTGTCTACCAAACTCCTGTAGTCACAAGGTGAAGAATGAGTTTGTGTTTATGAAGCATTTTTCTCTTTTCTAAAGGTGATTGTGAGCAGATTCATACTGAAATTTGATAAAGAGGTCATTGTTATTCCTGGACTATATATGTAAAAACATTTTTTTAAAAAAAAAATGTTGCAGAGTAGAGGAGAAGAGTCCCCTCTACGAGATTCAGGAGAGACTGAAGCAGGAATATGCATCCAGTTTGGGGATCTCATTATGAGAAAAAGGAGAGACATACTGCAGGAAGTTCAGAGAAAATCAACAGGAATAATTAAGGAACCACAGTATTTACTCTAGAGGAAATATTAAAAGAATAAATAATGCACATTCACTTGGCTAACTAAGGGAACATGAGAATTGTCTCTGAGCGCCTAATGCGTATAAACACGCGAAACTGAAAGTCAATATAAAGACTAGAGGAAGAATGTAAAATTAAAAATTAGGCAATTAAATAAAAAGAAAATTCTAGAAGATTACAAAACAAAATGAAGCAAATTCTGTACTAAAAGTTGGCCTAACTTTGCACAGAATAATTGAAAAAAAAACTAATCAATGAGTGTATTCTGTAGAAGCAAGGAAGGAATAGTAAAGTTTAACTCATAGGTTATCCTCTCTTTTCTAAAAGAAAAGTAAGAAAAGCAAATTGCCATCACTAAGAGAGACATGAGAAAATTATTTTGATCTTATCCGGGAAATAAAAACATAATGTATTCATATGAAATATTTAAAAACAAAATATTGTGTCTGCATTAAATATTGCACTCTGTGTCTTCTTTAAGAAGTGATTTCATTGGCAAATGAGAGAAACCAGCAGAACGTCGTTATGCTGCTATCCTTTGTCTTTAATTCTCTCCTAGACATAGGGAAGAACACTTCTGGAAGACTGCACAACAGAGCAATGGGTTCCTCCCAAGCACTGCTCATCCAGCTGCATCATCAAGAAATCACCCACGTGCTGCCTTTTCTCTGCTTTACAGCACACAGTCCCTCATTGTGAGTTGATGTTTCCTACAAATGTCTCTAGAGCAGAAAGAAGGCCATCCAGAGAAAGCTGCTACCACTAGAGATAGGACACCTTTGCTCAGAATCTCTAGCACCCTAACATGGAGCAGGATAAGTGAAAGTCTTGTAAGTTTCACTTTTCTTTTCTCAGGTTTTTACATGTATACTAACACCAAGTCTTCGGTCTCTGTGGAAAAACATTGAAACAGATGGCTATAAGCTATTGTAAATAGGCAGCTTTTGTGGAAATGTACCAGTCTGAGTAGTCATAGACCTTGTAAATAGGTAGCCTTGGCAGAAAATTCCAACTTAGATAAGGACAAGTGAATCCTAGGCAGAGTCATAGAGACCTGTCCCCTGAATCTTCACCCAGCCGATACACTGTTCTGAAAGATATCTGTACTCCCCCTGAACACCCACACTCCAGTGTCATCCCCTTCCCCACGTCCTGCCTTTTTGTGTTTACAACCCCTGGGTGACTAAGTAAGAATTAGGATTTGAAACAAACAAACAAACAAATAAATAAATAAATAAATAAATAAACGAAGGAATCAGCTCTACATCCACCAACGTCCAGAAAACAACAAATCACTTTGATGGTTTCTTGAGTTTAATTATGATTTCTTTCTTTTCATTTTTGCATTTCTTCAATCATATAAAGCTTCGTTCAAAATGGTTTTATAAAAAGCACCATTTCCGGCAGTTAAAAAAAATCAGAATACCAAGTCAATATTACCTTCAAATTACACTTCAAATAGGTAAGCATGTCTGAAAATTGGTGATAAAGCCTAAGACTGTGAGTAATTCCCCATGAGGAATCCCTCTGTACAGAGAGGATCCTCTCCTCTTGACTTTTGGTCACAGATGCTCCATGTCACCTCAGGGTGTCATTTATGAATGAAAATAGAAATACCTTCAGAAGACCAGTACAGAATTTCATAGCATTTATTAACTACTCTTGGGTTAAAGAATCAAACTGAGAGAACACTGTCTCTCTCAATTCATCGCCACATTGAAAAGAGCTCTCAGCTTCATTGCCTATTTTTACTTTTAATAAAAGTCATCTGATAATGTGTCTCTTACTTTAGTGAAATTAAAAGCCACTCCTACTGTTATCATAGGATGTTATTATTTTGGAACAATATCTTTATCTCTAATAAAAAATTACCTTCATTCTGAATTTTACAGACATTTTGTTCAGACACCCTAAGTTTCAGTCTATTGCATAAAACCAATAGATATTACTTTCTAAGGTTTTATATTTCAACCAATAAAAATTATCACTTATTCTCTGACACTAATTAAAGAACAATTCTATTAAATACTTACATATAACATTATGTCTTCTTGTAACTCAGTCTTTTATTGCTCTGTATATCTAGTTCCGTTTAAATTTTAAGAAAGCCGTGGTGTGATCTGGTAGGTAGTAAACTGATCACAAGTCTGTAGCCAATGAATCTGAAGACATATGGTGCCACTTGGAGCTGGGTAACAAATGTTCTCTTGTTCTAACACAGTTCATGAAATGAAGTGTAAAATAGGACACAAGTGGCTTGGGTACAGTCATTTAGCACCTGTTCCAGTCGTGTTAATTCAGGTTGGACATCATATGAAGGCAGGAACATAACATGATGCAGAAATACTTTCAAATATAATTGCCAGTTTAATAGCTTGGCAAGAAACGAGTGTTTAACCTCTGAGGCACAAAACTGCATTTTCTTGAACAGAAAAATTCACTATCACCCTGAAACCATGACAACATATTATGAGACAAAGATGACATTCACTGTAACAGGCAATGATGGTCACAATCCTATCATTCATTCATTCATTCAATCAATCAATCAATCATTTAAGTCTCAACTCAAATACTACCCCACCCTCACTCCATCGCAGGTAAGTTTCAAAGAGATGAACATTAAAAATAAATTCATACCAATTTGGAAGGTGTGACCAGAATGATAATCAAGAAACTTAAAATAAGATTTAACTGTAAGACTAGAAATGCACATAAAAGTAAAATGGAGATCAAAGACTCTGGAAGTAGACTCCAGAAGACTGACTTCAGTCCATACTGATCTGTAAGACCATGTTAGTAGGCAATTTCCTGTACAGGTACATGTTTTAAATGCTTGGCCCTCAGCTGGTAGAACATTTTTGGTTATCTAGGAAACTTTAGGAGGTGGGACTGACTGAATAAAAATATGTGACTGGACATTTTTCCTTGGGCTCCCTCTGAGATTTTAATTGAAGATTAACTATATGAGATTTTAAGAATAGATGTTCATCTGTGTCTATGTAAATAGAATTCTTTGTGCTTTGATGTGCACATACATAAAGAGCCAGAAGAGGGAGTTGGATGCCCCGGAATTGAAGTTAAGAATATTGTGAGCCAACCCACCTTACATGGGTATGGAAAGAAAAACAAGCATTCCATATGTTCATAACAGCCTTAATTGTACTAGCTAAAAAGTAGAAGCAACCCAGATGTGCTTCAACAAAAGAATGGATACAGAAATTGTGGTTCATGTACACAATAGAATACTACTCAACTATTAAAAACAAGGACACCATTAATTTTACAGGCAAATGGATGAGTGAGGCATATCATCCTGAGTGAGGCAAGGCTGATGCAAAAGCACAGGCATGGTATGCACTCACTGGATATTAGCCATAAAGTACAGGATAACCATACTAAACTCCACAGACCCTACGAAGTTAAGCAAGAAAGGCACAACTGAAGATGCTTCATCCCCACTTAGAAGGGGGAATAAAATAATCATGGGAGGGAGAGGGAGAGTGGGACCTGGATGAGGTGAAGGCAGGGAGCAAACAGGGACAAGCTCAGATATGGAGGGAGACAAGAAAGAGGCCCAAAGGGCAAGGGGAATGAATGGAAATATGCAGCTGTCGGGGTTCGGAGGTGGAGTGTCAGGGTTTTACTGCTGTGAACAGACACCATGACCAAGGAAAGTCTTATAAGGACAATATTTAACTGGAGCTGGCTTACAGGTTCAGAGGTTTAGTCTATTATCATCAAGTCAGGAACATGGCAGCATGGTACAGGAGGAACTGAGAGTTCTACTTCTTCATGCAAGGCCATTAGAAGACTAGCTTCCAGGCAGTTAGGACAAGGTCTTAAATGCCACACCCACAGTGACACATCTACTCCAACAAGGCCACAGCCTCCATTACATGGTGCAGGAGGAACTGATAGTTCTACATCTTCATTCAAGGCCATTAGAAGACAAGCTTCCAGGCAGCTAGGACAAGGGTCTTAAAGGACACATCCACTGTGACACATCTACTCCAACAAGGCTACATCCTCCATTACATGAAGGGAACCGCTAGGAAATCCCAGACACCTGGGATGGAGAAGGTTCTCAGGACTCACTATGGGGGATCTTAGCTGAAATGCTCAACAGTGGGAATATGGACTCTGAAGAGAACACCTCTAGTAGTCAGAGAGGACTCCGTGTGGAAGGATGGGGACACCAATATACCTACAAAACTTTTGACCCAAAATTGTTCCTGTCTAAAAGAAATGGAGGAACAAAAACTGGAGCAGAGACTGAATGAATAGCCAATCAGTGACCAGCCCTAATTGGGATTCATTCCCTGGGTGTGTACCAATCCCTGACACTATTACTAATGCTAGATTGTGCTTGCAGACAGGAGCCTAGCATGGCTGTCCTCTGAGAGGCTCTGCCAGCAGCTGACTGAGACAGAGGCAGATACTCACAGACAATCATTAAACAAAGGTTGAGGATCCCTAAGGAAGAGTTAGGGGAAGAATTGAAGGAACTGAAGGAGACAGCAACTCCATAGGAAGACCAACCATGTCAAGTAACCTGGACCTTTGGTAGATCCCAGAGACTAAGCCATCAACCAAAGAGCATACATGAACTGGACTGAGGCCCCAGGAACATATATAGCAGAGGATTGCCATGTCTGGCCTCAGTGGGAGAAGATGCACAGAATCCTATAGACACTTGATGTCTGGGTGGGGGTTGTAACCTCACAGAGGTGAAGGGAAGGGAGTAACAACTTTTAGGGGTAGAATAGGAGAGCGACATTTGGGATTTAAATAAATTAAATAATTTCTTAATAAAAACAATCCTTTAAAAAAAAAAGCTCCCTTAAGTGCTTAGACATCTTTCCAGTGCCTCTCTCTTGGTCTGGCCTCTGTTGCCAATCTGTCCTGAACAAACTCTTCCCATACACTTTACCACCATATTGTTCTTTCTAGGCTCCTGATGCTAGATAACTGTAGACTGAATCCTCTAAACAGTGAGCCCAAGTCCTATTTTTCCTCCTTTGAGTAGTTTTTCTAGGGTATTTCATTACAATGTTGGGAATAGTCACTAAACCAACAAACAAAAGCAACAACAACCTAGTTGGAATAAAAAAAAGTATACACATGATACATCTTGATGAGGAATTTTAAGGCTTCGTATTATTTTGGCCAACATCTTATTCTTGAAGTACTGAGGAGATAACTGACCATGGTATGGCTCTCTTAGAAAACAGGAATTGTCAGATTTAAGATGTTGCAGCTACAGTCAAAATTTCAGTTGAACAACTTAGAATGGATCAATGTAACCAATAGAATTCAAATAAATAAGCTAGGTTCATCAGCATTAGGATTCAATGGCAATTCAATAGTGTTTAAGGTCATTTGGGGGACCATTTGCTAGACGTGTAAAATGACTACAAGCTTGGCAAGAGTAAAGGATATGACAGGAAGCATGAGAGTCAAGAAATGTGACTCCTACTGACAGGCATTTATTGATGTCAAGTGAGTCCTTCTCTGTACTATACATCTTTACCGTTAGAACGAATGGGTGGTTTGCATATATTTATAAGTTATTAGCTAGGCTCTACAAAGGGAAGAGAACATGTGATGTGTGTTTCAGAACAGTATAACATGTATAAGAGAGACAAAAAAGGATTAAATGTTAAAAGGCTGAGAAAAAAAATAAATGCAGGTGAGAATAATATAATAGGAGTTGTTTTTCTGGTTCTAATTCTGCCATGAACTTTTAATTTTTGTGGTGGATAACTATATAGCAATATATCCAACAATGAAAGTGTAAAATCAAATGAATAGCAATAGCATGGCTATTCTAACTGTTTAGCATGTATTGAGTCTAGATCCTGCTAAGTTTAGTGTGTGATATTTTTTATTTGAAAGGGTTCTTTTTTCAATATACTTTAGTTTTTTATTTTTATTTTTTATTAGCTACTTTCTTTATTTACATTTCAAATGACATCCCATTTCCCAGTCCCTATCCCATCCTCTGCTTCTGCTTCTATGAGGATGTTCCCCCACCCTCTCACCCTCTCCTGCCTACTCACCCTCGAATTCCCCTACACTCGGGCATCAAGTCTTCACAGGACCAAGGACCTCTACTCCTATTGATGTCCTACAAAGCCATCCTCTGCACATATGCGGCTGGAGCCATGGATCCTTCCATGTGTACTCCTTGGTTGGTGGTTTAGTCTCTGGGAGCTCTGGGGGGGTCTGGTTAGTTGATATTATTGTTCTTCTTATGGCGTTGCAAACCTCCTTCAGCTCCTTCAGTCCTTTCTCTAATTCCTCCATTAGGAACCCTGTGCTCAGTCCAAAGGTCGGCTGGGAGCATTTGCCTCTGTATTTGTTGGATTATGATACAGCCTCTCAGGAGATAGTTATAACAGGCTCCCTTCAGCATGCACTTCATGGCATTGACAAGAGTGTCTGCATGACTGTATATGGGATGGATCCCCAGGTGGGGCAGTCTTTGGACGGCCTTTCCTTCAGTCTCCGTTCTACACTTTGTCTCTATGTTTGCTCCCATGAGCATTTTGTTCCCTTCTTCTTTCTTTTTTTTTCTTTTATTTTTTCTTTTATTCTTTTTCCAAAGAACATTCTGTTTTACTCATAGATAAGTGCTTACATAGCCATCAGCAGAGATTTCTCCTGCAGTGTATGGGAACAAATTCAGAGATCCACAACTGGACAATTGTACAGACTATGAGACCTTTCTGATCACTGTATCCTAAATGGGACTATCTGCATCAAATCTCTCCTCTCATATCTGATGAACCCCTCAGCAGGCAGCACAAACTGGTTGGCAGTTTCAGTCCCAGTGATTCTGGCTTTACAGTCAAGAACAGAAGAAAAGGGTTTTAGAATCTCCCTCCACAGCTTTCTTTGAGGCCAGGTGTAAGTCAGGTGTCTCTCTACATGGAGGCTAAGAGAAGCCATTGTATGAAGCTCTGAAAATGAAATCTGGATTGTGTTGGAGACACCAAGATGTTGGAGATGCCAGAGTCAAAGGATCTGTGCAAACAAGAGTTGCTAACAAGAGGTGGAGCCAGCTTAAAAGAGAGAAGAGTCAACAAAACTGAAAGGAGTTCAAGATCTGGGGAACACTTTTGTTGTGGTAACAAAGGCCCTAGGGGCCACAGAGCACCCTTTCTAAGAAGGACAGAAGCACCCACACTTCTTCCTTCTTCTTGAGCTTCATGTGGTCTGTGAATTGTATGTTGGGTATTCTGAACTTTTGGGCTAATATCCACTTATCAGTGAGTACATACCATGGTGTTCTTTTGTGATTGTGTTACCTCACTCAGGATGATATTTTCTAGTTCCATCCATTTGCCTAAGAATTTCATGAAGTCATTGTTTTTAATAGCTGAATAGTAATCCATTAGGTAAAACTACCACATTTTCTGTATCCATTCCTCTGTTGAAGGACATCCCAGCTTCTGGCTATTATAAATAAGGCTGCTATGAACATAGTAGAGTATGTATCCTTGCTATATGTTGGAACATCTTATGGGTATATGCCAAGGAGTGATATAGCTGGGTCCTCAGGTAATACAATGTTTAATTTTCTGAGGAACCACCAGACTGATTTCCACAGTGTTTGTACCAGCTTGTAGTCCCATCAGCAATGGAGGAGTGTTCCTCTGTCTCCACATCCTCCCCAGCATCTGCTGTCACCTGAGTTTTTGATCTTAGTCATTCTGACTGGTTTGAGGTGGAATTTCAGGGTTGCATTTCCCTGATGACTAAGGATATTGAACACATCTTTATGTGCTTCTTGGCCATTCGATATTCCTCAGTTGAAAAATTCTTTGTTTAGCATGGTGCCCCATTTTTAATAGGGTTATTTGATTCTCTGGAGTATGCCTTCTTGAATTCTTTGTATATTTTGGGTATTAGCCCTCTATCAGATGTAGGATTGATAAAGATCTTTTCCCAATCTGTTGGTTGCCATTTTGTCCGATTGACAGTGTCCTTTGCTTACAGAAGCTTTGCAATTTTATGAGGTCCCATTTGTCTATTTATCTCAGAGCATAAGCCATTGGTGTTCTGTTCAGGAAATTTTCCCCTGTGTGCATGTATTCCAGACTCTTTCCCCACTATTACTTTCAGTGTATCTGGTTTTATGTGGACATCCTCGATCCACTTGGACTTCAACTTTGTACAAGAAGATAATAATGGTGCTACATGGTCTCTATGATGTGTTCCATCTGTACAATCTGTATTGGATTAATGATTGGAGATCATTAACAAATTTGTTGACTGGGCTTCCATTCCTATACAAATATCACTGTTGAGTAAACTTAAGCATATGTTGAATTATACACATGTTTGTGATTCACCATTAACCTTAATACTGTTTATTTACAAGACAGTTCAGTGACAGACATCCTGAGGAGAGAAAACAGCCTGTTCTCTGGAGTGAGTTTTGGGAAATTATACTCACAACTTTATTGGTTTATTTAGTTCTTCAAAAGCTATTTTATTGCATGCCTGTTGTGTACTAAGAAATTTGCTGGTTATTGAAAAATGTTATAGCTACAAAAATGTTTTGCGTAGATGTCTTTGCTATTTTTAATACTGACATGCCTTGTATGACCCATTTGTATTATGAGTCTTCCTTGGTATTTTCAAAGCCTATTTTTCACCACTAAATGTAATTTTTAAAAAAAAACTCCAATGGCACCATGGTGAGACTTACCCAATGTATCATATCTGGCTTCCACATGGATGCCTTTAACCTTTGAAAATCCATTTTGTCAGTGGTGATTTTTAGGGTAGGACTTGCAATATTTAATCAGCCAATGACTTCAGTATGGGAAAATAGAAGGGCATAAAACACAACCCATGTAACCGCTGCTTTGGAACTAAGCACTAAGCAGCATTTTTTTTCAGTGCTGCTTTATTTTTAAGAAAAAATGTAATTTATTTGAACATTCATATATAAGAAAACAAATGATACATCAACTTTTATCATTCATTATTCTAGAATGTTCTAATAAATATCAATATAAATATAGTGATTAATAGTTTGAAGAGTTTCAGCAATAACTAGCTGCAAATTTTTTGAATAAAATGAAAGTGCATAAAATAACATACTTTATCCAATATATATAACATACGTACATATGGAAACAGAGAAATAGATAGATGATAAGTGATAGTTAAATAGAAGGTAGATAGATAAATTAGATAGATGATAGATAAATAGATAGATAGATAAATGTAAGATAGACAGACAAAATAGGATCCAAAAAAATATCTAACAGTTATTATTATACCTTATTCATTTAACCATGTCCATAGCCCCTGCTTTAGTCTGTCTACTCCACAGTTGCCTCCACTTCTTCTTTCTATCACCCTGTTTTCTCAAACCATTCCTACCCAGAGAAGGCTTGGTGCCTCTCTGAAACACAATAAGATATTTCACATTACAGAGAACAATATGGGGGAATAGGAAGGCATATAAGTACCTTTCATAAAAAGAAACTTTTAATGCTTACATATTTTTAGGGTACTTTACAGTTCTAAAATATTAATTTTAGTTTCTTTGAAAATCATTGATTTCTCTACAAAATTCCAATTAGTTTGTAATTCCCTAGAGCATAAAGCATATTTATTTACTTTCTATTCTCTGTAGTACACAATGTGCAAATACAACATTTCCTCATTGTAATATGTAGTAATTAAATAGTATATAGCAAAATATTAAGAGCATACTAAAATATGTAAATCGGAAGCATTTCCTGGGAATCACAGTCATGACTATGATATAGCAACTGCGTCACATGTAGAAAAGTGACTACAACCTTATGTACCTGCCTCTGAGCTCCAGAGTAACAGTAATCATCATATTGGTGAAAGCAATGGCAAATTCACACTGAGTTCTACAAGCTATGAACTGTTCGAAGCCATTCGTATATTCAGTATGTTTTACATTAAAATCACACTGAACAAATAATTATTATCTCAAATCAAAAGGTTAGAAAAGTTAAAAAAAGATTTAGTGTCATAAATCAAGAAATTTACCCATTTCCTCTATGTTATCAAATTTGGGAGAGTACAGATTTTTCAAGCATTCCCTTATGATTGTGTGCATTTTCTGTGGCTATCTCTCTCTTTTCATCAAATTTTATAAATTTGTATATTCTCTCTCCTTCTTTTAGTTAATTTGTCTAAGGTTTTTTTCAACCTTACTGATTTTCCCAAAGAACGAAGTCTTTGTTTCTTTGACTCTTTGTATTATTTTTGTTATTGTTTCTATTGTATTGATTTCAGCCCAAGTTTGTTTCTTTCTATTGCTGAGGACAACACCTACATATTTCATTGAACACATATAAGTCAAGCTGGTACCTACCTAGTGCCTTCACCCCTACTGATTAGTGTTCAAGATACTGCATGCTACCAGAAGAGAAAGGTCAACACCAAACTAACTACAAACCCTGAAGTCTACAATGGTGACCTGCCTTCAAGACACACAGCTATGATAATGACACAAAAGTTTGTGGGAGTAGCCAATCATTATCTGATTGGAGTTAAGACCACCCCATGAGGTATAGCCTATCGCCAACACTGGCCAGTGGGGAAAGAACCTGAGACTAGATAGGCCATAGACCTAGAGAAAAAAAAACAAATACTATTGTTCTGTTAATGGAACATAGCAATAAAATGATTTCTAATGATATTCTGTTACACTCATAGATATTTCTTGCTCAGCCATTATCTGAGAAGCTCTCTCCTACAGTACATGGAACAAATACAGAAGAAACTCACAGCCAGACAATATGCAGAGAGTGAGAGACTTTGGAACACTAAGTCCTAAAGGAGATGTCTCCATCAAACTCCTCCCCAGGGCTCATGTATCTCTGCAAAATAGGGGAGAGAATGATTTTAAGAGCCAGTGAGACATAGACACAAAGAAAACAAAAAAGCATTCTAGATACAACAAGATTAATACACATATGAACTCATAGAGACTGTGGCACAAGGTCTGCACAAGTCTAGGCCAGATGGGGTTCCAACAGAGAAGAGAAGCAGACAAGAGCCTCCATCCCTAACCCAGAAGCTATCTACAATTTATAACTCCTTACAAAGGAAAAACTAGTTTTCTCCAATGGAGTCTCACAGGGTATAAAAGTGTCTGTAGAATGGCCAAGACAAATTTAACTTAATGGTTAAATAGGGAGGATTGTTTTACACACAGTCCTTTGTCATGGCATTTTTTTCCTTACAGATCTTTTGCTTATACATATAGTTTTTGATTTTGGTTTTTTTTTTTTTGAGTTTTCTCTGTGATACATGTGTCTTTGCATTATATGTATTTCTTACACTTTTTATTTGGCTTTTTCTTTCCTGTTTGTTGATGGGTTTTTATTTTGGGGCATTGTTATTGTTGTCCTATTCCGGTTTGGATGTTTTTATTTTATTTATTTTATTGTATTATCAATATATTTTATCATATACCTATTTTCATTGAAAAGGGAGGATTTGAGGGCTGGAGAAGTAAAGAAGATCAGGAAAGGGTTAGGGGTAAAGTAACCATCATCAGAATATTTTGTGAAAACTATTTATTTTCAATAAAAGAAATTTTTTAAATATATTTAACAGGATGTGACCTGCTACTATGTGCATGATACAATGCTAAACATCTTTGCAAACGTGGCCATATCATTGCCTCAATTTTCAGAGCTTTCCATTGAGGTGAGACACATTTCCCGAACAGAAAACTAACTACTATTCAAAAGAAGTCAACACCGTAAAGGGCTAATGAATTTCAAGTTTCCTTTGAAGGTTTCTCTCTTTATTCTGTAATGGACAAATAGTCCAGAGCCCCACTCAATGTGAGGAAGGACCTGACATGTAGACTTGAATCATGAGTGTCTTTTCTAGTTTTGGAAAGGAATGGCATGAAAGAGGAATGTTGATTAGGATGAAGCAAGTGGAAGAACAGTATATGGAGATTGCAGTCAGATTTATGTTTCATGCAACAAGGCAGGGAACATAACAAATGCTTCTTTAAATCTGCTTTCTGTGCTAACATTGACTCTTAGATGAGTAGGAATATAACAGAACCATAAAAATGTGAGCAATATTCAGCCTGACAATTGGAGTAGAATAGCACATGGTTTAATATAAATATAATTCCTCAACTCTTTCCATCACTGAGATGGCTGGGAACCTTTAGGAAACTAAGAGAGCAAGAAACTTGATTGATGCTCCTCTCCCCAAAGAAATAAATCCTTCTTATTTTTCCACAATAATATATTGGAAAGAAACTTTTTTTGATGATGAATATTTTAGTACACCTCAGCAGTGATATTTTTTTTCTCTTAAATATGTATATGAGGTTTTCTGACACTAAGTGTGAAATATGACATTATTTTATATGTAAAAGTTAATGTTTCTATTAAACCACATTTCAAAAGAATGGGAAGAATCCAGCTACTGGAGAAACTCACATACCAATTTCCTTTCTTATAAGGAACACAGTGTATGAAAGCACAGAAGAAACGTGTATTGTTGCTTTAGTTACCAAACCTTCCTGTCAAAGGTCTCCCCCAGCCCCGCCTGACTGTTGTTTCCAGCATTCTCTGTCTCCCCATTATCTTTTGCTTGCTAAAGTAGCTTGCTCAGTCCACAATAAAGGCAACAGGGTACCAGCTTCAGACTACTGGCACATCCATATAAAACACTCTTTTTTTTGCCACTTTTGTTAAGCTTCTTATCACACACACAAAAGAAACTCGCTCTCCTTCCCTCTCCACGCCCCCAACCCCTCTCTGCCCTTTTTAAATGATGGTTCTAATTTTACTGAGACTTTCTAGCTAAGGTATCATACTACAGTTCCGTAGGAAAGTGAACCCCAAAGAGCCGGCTGGCAACGACGACAAACCATTTCCACTTCTTATGTTAACATTTCATCTCAGAGGCCTCTTTTCTCTGTCAGTTGCAAGGCTTTCTTTGTCTCTGTTTCACTGTGTGAAGATGGTCCGTTGACTATAGTGAAGACAGCTTGAAAATACCAACTTAAAGTTGGCTGGCGCACGGATTTTAAATTTCTGTTGAAGTTGACGCCCCTATGAGACTTCTATTGCCCTTGCTAGCAGTTTGTTCTTTCATGGATTTCCCTTCTGAGATGCTTCAGGTGGAGTTAATATTGCTACCTTCTCCCTTTGGGGTGTTGGAGGAGCAAGTGATTTGGCGACACTCATTTGATTACAGATACTCTCTTTCCTTTTCCATTCTAGAAATCCTTCCCCCATGATTCTCTCTTCTCCCCTCTGAACACTCTTGGTTTAGTAAAGTAAAAGTCTCAAGTACTGAGTGAGCTCTCTCAACAGGAGAAATCCCCAGCAGCAGAAAATGCAAGTAAGTCTGTCCCCTTACCAAAGCAACGTTCTCTGCTCAAAGCAATGGTTTTTATTTGTTAAAGTGACAGAGTTTTCCAAAATATTTAATGAGTGCAAGGTGTGGTGGTGTATGCCTATAATCTAAGCACAAACAAGGAAGACGCAAGTGAATCTCTTGAGTTCAAGGGTAGCATGTTCTACAGAGTGAGTTCCAGACCAGTCCAATGAATCACAAACTTTAACCATACAAAGGAGGCAGGTTAATATTACTGGGAGTAAACATGTCAAAAATCTTTGAAGTATTTACACTATTGAACGTAGTAACTTTATACTTGAAAAATTCAATAAGAGAAGATAACCATAAATACATTTTAGGTTTCATATACAAGAGTAATCATTGAATCAAAATTTTATTTTGAATGTTCAAATATGGTAGAATAAATAACTATATCCCATCACATAAAGGAATACGCTACCATCAAAAATATTACATTAGAGAATAATATGCATCCCTGTGAAAGATTTTATAGCATATTGTTAGGTAACACAAAAGCAAGCCACAAACCTACATTTGCATTACTGATCTTTTTACATATGTAGAAAAGTGGACTAAAGAATGAGTCACTATCTTATTCATGCTCACTAATGAACTATGGGATAGTTTTCTACTCCTGTAGTTTTTAGTCTCTAATAAACTCAGAATCAAGTTTGTCCCTTACCATGACAATGGTACTGACTCTGTCTATGACCTTCTTTCAGATTTCTCTTGCTCTCCCTGTTTTATCTTGAGATCCTCTGGTTTTTGTGGATATTTTTGTTCCTCAAACATACCAAATACAGTTTTGTCCTGAAACTGCTCCTATACTTTTTCAGCGTTCGGGGCTCTACCCCTGCTCCCTCCAGGGCCGAATCTTCCACCAGTTTTGTCCTGAAACTGCTCCTATACTTTTTCAGCGTTCGGGGCTCTACCCCAGCTCCCTCCAAAGCCGAATCTTCCACATCATTGTGCTCAACCTCTCACGCCCACAGGGAAGCTGCCCAAGGTAAACCCACCTCCCTGACCCAGAGCCTTCCTCACCTCATCCTTACCTCCCTCTCCTCATCAGAGCAGTATCCATAACTGTGTTTCCTTTTCATATTCCCGATTTCTCTATCATACACGGTCCTTGGGAATTTGTCTGCCCCGTGCGTCCTGAATATCCCTGTAGGTATGAATGGAGTAGAACGTCAGACTGAACAAATTCATTGCACTATGACTTGAATTTTAAAGAGCTGAAAACGTAGGTTATAGACTAGATCCAGAACTTCCTGCATCTTACCTAGAACCTGCATTTTTCAGTCTACTTGAATCTTCACATTTAAAGACTTCTATTATAATAGAACCTAATGTCTGTACATCTGCAAGATAAATATGGTGATCACGTGATCACATGTGACCAGCAATTCAGTCTACTGTAAAATTTATACTGTACAAGTGAAGGGCTGGTATAGGGTAATTAAACCAGAAGGACTCCTTAGAAGAGGTGAGCCTTGGTTTTCTTAAGGAACTTAAAGAGGATACAGTTTGCTATGATAGAAGACTGGAAAAGGACCATGGACATGAAGTGACAGCATCAGCTGGAATGAAAAAAGCAAACCTGGTTAACTCAGTAAAATGGCTTTTATTTTCCTGTAAGAAGGCCATAGAATTTGGATATGAAACACTCCCAACGTTTCTGGTATTCAAGCCTTTTTCTTCCACTAGTGGCACCATTGAGGGGTGATTGGATAACAGATGTGATTGCCTCACTCATGGATTTCTTCTTTCAGTTGATTTTCTCAGACATTTTATCAGAGCAAAGTAAAGAGGGACCAACTCAGAAGCATGCTGACTAACAATGTACCTTTGTTTAATACAATATATAGAATGTATACAATACAAGCCACAATCCTTAATTTTTTAAAAATATTGTGGAATTAAGAATTTATCAGTTCTTAGTTCTTTAAGTTATGGTATAGGCTGTATTTGTTACTCATGGTAGACCTGCAATATTACACATAGCAAAGTGACTCCAAGTGAGCCTTTAAATATACTTTCTGAATGATACATGGACATAAACAAAATAGTAACTATTAATAGATCGAGACTCTGAGTCTTCTTCAGGGGAGAGAAGAAGCCAGACTAGGTTGAATTCCAGTGATTTAAACAATTTGCTCTACATCGTGAAATCTCAACAAAATTCTATACATTGAAGCTCAGGTAAGCATTGAGGATAGTGACATATGCTGGTGTACCAGATGGTAGCACTTCCTAAGCTCATAGGGGCCTCACAGCTGAGCATTCTTAAATACTGCTCCATATGTCTTCATCTGGAATTCCTTATAATAAAATCATAATCATAAATTGAATAATGTTTATGTCTTATTAACCATCCTAGTGAATTATTGAGTCTCAGGAAGTAGTGAGAACCCCTGACTGTACAGGCAGTTGGCCAGAAATACAGACACTCTGAGAATTGAGAACATGTAGCTAGAGTTTGAAACAAGGAAAATCAGTTGAAAGATTCTAACTTTGACCTAAGAAGGTTTTTTTTTTTAACCCACATATAGCTACTATGAGATCTGCATTGTGCTCTGTTCAGAAAGACTTGCTTCTGCATGACCTTACAGAAGACCCCATAACTCACAAGCCTATCAGAAATGTTAAGAATAGTTCTGTTTGCAAGATACTAATCAATAAAAATGTATGCCATGAAGAGGTCTATCATTAGTAAGATAGGATTAAACCCATAAAATGGTGTTTAACCACAAGTTAACTTGGTCTTGTATCACTCAGAAGCATAGAAAATAAACATAATACATCACTGTAAGGTCTGTATAAAGAAATAAAAGCTGTCATCCTTCAGTGGCTGTGCATTTCCTGGGGGGTTATTTTACAAATTCATAATTTCTCCAAAAAAAAAGTCCTTTCTTCTTAATAGTGTATAGGTTGGATAATAATATAACCTACATGATGTCTACTTGTGTCAAACTATGGACAAGAATGGCGATAAGCTGAAGCAGTCTAAAAGTGACTAAAGCAGTCACTTTTCATATTTTTAATGTATTATTTTCATTCATTTATGTGCTAACTGTACTCAAAAAATGGTAATATTAAGAAGTTTAAAGAGAAATCAAAAAGTTGTAATAAGGCAGCAATTGACTACGGGACTCTTTCTTTCTCATGTTGCTTATTTCAATGAAAGTATAAATATTTTCTTAATGTGAGAAAATTCAGGGACTTTGTCTGCATCTCCTGAAAAAAGGGGTTTTTATGTTCATATCAAAGAGTCCATGCTTTTCTGGAAAATGCCACAATTGCACCTTTAAAAAAAAACTCTATTTATTTTCACTTTTTCTTTGTAATATGCCTATGTTAAGAAATACCTAGCTCAAAATATAGGTATGAATTTAAAACATAGCATAACAGGGCAAAGGATGCACGGGCTACAGTCAAGGCAAAAGTTTTGATCCTTACAAGAGTCCCTACGGGAAGTGGATCAAACAATATTATTGTCATATTTTTTATCTCACGATATGGAGTATTTACTTTGAAGAAACTGAAAATAGATGAGGAATAATCAAATCTTCAAAGAGTCTCAGATTCTCTGTGCAGCAGCACAGCATTAACTAGACGGATGCCCTAACCACAAGGATACCAAAGACACCAAGCAACCAAAAGTGATCTGATATACATAACACGGCTCACATTGATAACCAAGGTGCAAGGTGGATTCTGCATGATGAAGAAGCTGGGCCAGGACTTTGTCCCAGCTGTTTCACTAGCCAGAGAAGATTCATGTTTTCTTTCACTTGAATCTTTATAAATGGAAGTCAGATCTCCTAACTCCTAATCCTATGACCTAAGTTATAACAAAGACTCTATCCTAACTCTGTAGTTCATAAAACCTATATTTAAAACAATGGCTATGTATTGTCAAAATTTACAGAATAAACATTCATACCTTATTTCATTTAACCTCAATTAAAAATAGTTCTATGAGGCAAATAGCACCCATTCTATTTTTTTGCAAAAATTGAGGAAAGATTGCTCGTTCAAGATTGATGAGCATTGATAAAATAATTAATGGGCATTGATCAGTCTACAAGTGTAACCCAGTGGTAGAGGATTTATCTGTTGTGTGTAAGAGCCTGGGCTTGACTTTTAGCAGAGCAAAGAGTCAATCAGAAAGATTTCTCCGATCTCTTAACACTCACTAAGGAGCATCGCAGAAATGTTAACCTAGGTGGTCCTTCTGAAGCTCAAGCTCATGTTTATTCCAATGCCTGTGGGTAGAAAACATGCTGGCACTCCATCTCTTGATGATGTCCCTTGTTCTCTCATGCTTTTAGGTCCCTATCTAAAATCTGATGTAGAAAATTGGGTGTGGGCTTAGAGAAATCAATATAAATGTACAAATGTTTAAAATCAGTCAACATTGTTATTTTTTATAATACAAGTAACTACCACCTAAAGCTAGCATCACTTGTATGCAGTGCCTTGCCTTTGTTCATAGAGTATCTGAAAAAAATGAAAATCTAAACATCTGAACAATGAAGGATAAAATAAAAACATAAATAAACTATAGATCTATTGTTGAGAAGAGTCTTTGATGCTCTGTTTCCAACATCCTTTGTATATTGTATAATTATATATGTTTGAATTCAATTTGCTTCCAAATGAGGTTGAATACGTATCCTTTGCAGCACTTAATTACTTTACTATTTCCTTCTTAGATTGTTTAATGAATATACAGTTTATAGCATGTAAGTACATTCATTTCCTATCATAATAATTTTCCTCATCTTATGACCAAACACTTTTTCTTAAAGATCAAATGACATGTCATGTTAAGCAAAATTCTCTTATACAGCAAGTCCTCGGTGAACACCAGTAATTCTCTTGTTATTTTAATTGTCATAGCACTATACTTTAGCTTCCCAGGGATCAGCAAGATTAAGATTTATTCATTCTTTAGCATTCGGATAAACATGCACCCAATAATTGATTTGAGCCCAAACCACATAGCAAGATGTAAATGTTAGCTATGTTAGCCCAATAACACTGTTACTCCACTATTGGTCAGAATAACCAAAGCTTGATCATATTAAGAAAAGGAAATCTGGGACCTGGGAAGCTAGAGCTCAGGCAGTAAAGTGCTGGGTGTGCAAAAATGAGGACCATAATTTATTATCCAGAACCCACATAAGTATCTAGGTCTAAATTTAAAAAAAAATTGTTTTAATCCAGATATAGTAATACATACTTGTAATCTCTGCCCTGGAGTAGAGACAGGTGGATCCCAACAGCTCAATAGCCATTCAGCCTAACCTAATCAGTGAGCCCTAGGTCACTGGGATGTATAAAGAGTAAGGCAGGATAGGGAGATAACTTAGTGAGTTGGAATGCGTACTGTGCAAACCTGACCTGAGTTATATTAACTAAAATCCACCCAAAAAGCTGGGCATATCTACTTCTGTAATTAGTTAACTAATTTCAGCATAGAACAGAAATAGGTAGCTCCCAGATGTTGTCTTGGCAAAAACAAAGTTTCTAGTTCTGTAAGAAACTTTGTTTCCAGGCAGTATGACTGAGTAATAGAGAAAGACACATGATTTCATTCTCTGGCTTTCACATGCAGGTACATGGGTAACTCCCATGTGTTTATTTACACATATGTGCCTGTGTACTACAAAACAATCTACACGGGAACATATAAATTCTTGCACACACACACAGTGGGGGAGGGATGAGAAATCTTCTCTAAATTTTATAAAATGTTGCTCAGGTTCCTCTTCAATATAAAATACTCTCCAAATTCCACACATCTGGAAGGAACTGAATTATCTTCCTCAGGTCATAGGTAAATCAATGCGTAGTTAAGATAAAACTTTCATCATCTTGATTATTTACTATTTCATATTAATTTTAACTCTAAAATGGTGGTTAGCTTTAACATATTAATAATGTTTAGTCGAACAATGATTTACATAAAATTCTTAATAACAACCCAAGCAGGAACTCTGCAAAGGAAATTGAAAAACAACTGGGCTCCATTTGGTGTTTCCAAGGAGCAGAATAGTGAGTGGCTCATATAGATGAGAGAAGGAAATCACAACCGTGTCAGCTGGCAACAATATCCCTGAAAATGCTGTGAGAATGTGATTCTACTCTGGAGAAGAGAAACATGCAGATTATTAAGGTAATCTTCAGTTAGAATAGAATGACGAGAAGAGATTGGGGATAAGGTACAGAATATCCTTGTAGATCTCTGCTGAGGCCTGTGGATTGGTTCCTTGAGATAAGAAGAGACAGGGAATTCAAACTGTTCTTTACAGTTTGTGAATGTAATTTCAATGCCAAATCTCCTTTAGATACCTAGAGGAGAAGAACAGGATTGATCCAGGTGCTCAGTGGCTGACATTATAATAAGAGTATTTTCATATCCATTTTTTTTAATCGAAGAGAAAAAGCAATGGGATTTTAGATTTGCAAATAAGAACTTTGCTTCAAATAACCCAACACAAATTCAAAGTAAATTGCCCAACCTTTACCTAGAACTTTAGCAAATTGAAAGAGATTCAACTAGTTATTTCTTTGGTAGTCTTTGAGACGAATGCAAAAGTACAGCAGAAGCATTTTGCAGGGCCTCAAGAGTAAATATTCTGTAAGCTGGTAAATATATCTTGGTAAATATTCTGTAAGCTGTGGAAATTCAGTATTATTCCTGGTCACAATCATCCCAGATGTTACACATCCAACTCTCATTCTCAGGTACATAGTAAAAATAAAAGGAAAAGCATTCTTCTATTTATGAAAATAAGGGCAAAGGAGGTAACTGCTCTGACAGACTATCATTTCAAAGATGGCAGGCTGAATAGTTTTCCAGTGAAGAAAAGTGCATTAAAATGGCAAATAATGGCAGTGTGAATTGATCATATTCTGATTTCCCCACACTCAGCTAAACTTGAATTCCACTTCATTCACAATTTCAGGGAAAAACTGAGAGATGTAACCTCTGCGGTAGTTAGTGGCAACTTTCTATGCGATTGGAAATGTATTCACTGTTAAAATATTGAGTCACTAAGCCTTCCAACTGCATTCCAAAAGTCTGCCAGGGACATTTCAATCAAGGGTGTGCGAATGGGACAGCCAAGACCATTTCAGCTAAAAAGCTTCTTACAGAATTATGTTGGTGAGCATGGTGCCCTCTAAATGACCTCACATGTGGCCACGGGATTAAGTCCTGGGGAAACCTACTCATAGTTGATTCTTTTCCAAAAAACAACAACAACAACAAAAAGTAAGGAAGAAAAAAAGAAAGAAAAAGAATAACCCTCAAGTTCCCAGAAAGAATGCTAAATTACCCCATCTCCCAATGGAGTGATTCCCTTTCATTTCTGATACTAGTAATTCCTATTGACCCCCGTGGTGTTATCCTTTGCTGTTCATGCAGTATTTTCTTTAATCTCTCAGATCAAAGATTGGTCAATAAAAAATCATCTCTGCTTTTGAGGGGAGCAAACAAACTGTACTCAGTCCTAAGATAATTGTAAGTTTTCACAAAATTCTAGGGAAAAGTATTTTTGTGTGTTGTTATTAATTGACAATGGAAAAGGTAAAAATAAAAACCACGTGTTTTCTATTCAGTGAGTCCATTTAAAACATACTGGGTTTTCCAAGTCAAAAACATTTCTTTTTTCTAGGCTGATTTTTGTTGTTTATTTTTCCCCTTCTTCCTAAAAATTTTAAATGAATTTTGAATCAGTGAAAGATCTCTTACCAATGACCCTGAACACTGAAGTCCAATTTTTCTGCCGAAAAAAAATTACATGGAGGTGTCATTTTGAAAAAAGAACATCAATATAAATGACAGCCTCAATATGAACTGCCCTTTGCAATAAAGGAAACATGCCTCAATCCCAAACGAAAAGAACAACTTCTTTGGTGAAAGTGTAGACCGGTTGTTTTCTCTATTAAAGTTTGGTCAACTTTGCTAAGTATAAGTAGCAAGTTTCAATATTAGATGGAATAACATCTACTTTTGTGACAACAATTTATTGTAACTAGATCCCCATTCCCTGACCTAATACACAATGCCTAAGAGCCACTCCTGGGAAGTCATGATTCTTCTGGATGGTAGCTAAACTAGCTAGGACATAGTTTGCCAAAAACCAAACCCATTATTTTTCACATTTTATTTCAATTTCTTGCTTACTTCTTCTTAGAAAAACATAGCCTCTTCTGCTATGTTTCTTTAAAGATTGTTTACATATATAAAAGTTAAAAGATAATTTATTCTTAGCAGAAGGAATGTGTGCAGGGACAGGGAATAATTCTCCAGGGAATACAATTGTGGTGAGAACAGCTTATAGAAACTGGTCATGTGTACTAGGGACCTGGAAGCAACAACTCGAAGATATTTTTTCTCAAGGTCAAGAAAGCAACAAGATTTCTGCTTCCTTTTTCACTGTTATCTCTTACTCTCAACTTGAAGTTACATCTAAGGACCTGAGAAGAGGTATCTGGACACTGTGTGGTTGGGCCAATAGGGCTAACTAATGCTTTACCTTCCCAACTGTTTATCCCAATTTCTGCCAGTCCTTTTAAAATTCTTCAGACTAGCAACTCAATGCTATGTATCCTGGCACTATGCCTGCTATGCAGGAGCTCTGTCCTTTCTCTCTTGAACCTATAATAAACTCGGCCTTTGTGACCACTGAATTTTATTTTGAGACAAGAACTGAAAACTTCATAGCAATGTTCAGAACAGCGTTGGTGGATGTTAAGTTTTCAGGACCCTAGACTCTCCCACTAAGTTCATCAACAGCCAATAAAAGCTCCATCAAACTCAGACACCCCAAAATCTCATATCAATTGGAGGAAAATAATGCTCAATTTTATTGTAGGGAAAGCCAGTTATTGGAATAGCTATTGTAAATATTTCCAGATACTCTATAAAATATCTCAGAAGAAAAGAAGTAATGAAGTAATGAAAATCTATTAATCTATTAAACCTAAAGTCTATTAAATAGAAATTTATAAGGATCAATACCCAAAGATGCAACCCAGTCTCCACCTAGCTTTACATTCTTACATATTTAACTTTCCATGGAAAAAAATGATATTACTTCTCATTCTTATTTTATACACTCATTTTCAATAACATTTTAGTGTTACATAACTTTTACCTATTATTTTATAGGGCTGTTAGAAAACCTAATGAAGGGCTGGCAATAAGCTCAGGGAGTTGAGTGACTGTTGTACATTTATGAAGAGCTGAGTCTGAGTCCTGCCAGAAACCCACATGAAAAGCCAAGTTTGTTGGTGCACATCTCTGACCCCAGTGCTGTAGAGACAGAGGACAACAGACCACTGGAGTTCAGTCACTGGTCACTGCAGTCTTCCCACAAGCTCTAGACTCAGTGAGAGACACTGCTCCAAAAACCAAAACAGAATCAAAGTTGACAAGTGATTAAGGAAAACATTAGAGGTCCACCTACAATCTATATATACACACAAGTGTGTTCAAACACCCAAACACATAAATAGCATATACTAACCTACAATTTATTAAATGAGAATCTACTTTTAAAACTAGCCACCCCCAGGAATTATCTTTACGTACCTGCAAATTGAAAAAATAATTCATTAAATATTCTCCATTCATTTTTTAAATTACTTTTGTTTTTTATAGTCCAGCCATTATCTCCCTCGTCGTCCACCCTCCCGCAGTTCCCCATCCCACTCCTCCTCCCCCTGTCTCCAAGAGGATGTCCCCTAACAAGCCAGAATCTATGATTTTTAACATAAATATAATTGAGAGGAAGGGCTTGGAACTATGTGAGAATTGAGTTTAAAAAAATCCCAGATTCATGACATATTTTTATATATGTCTTATATTTGCTGAGTTTTTGGTTTCCTTTTTCTACAAAATTGGAACTTCGAACCGTGTTTCTTCATGGTATTAGTAGAAATGAGTGGTGCACATGAAAGTCCTAGATTATTCTAGGCTTAAGGTAAGCTCTCTGAACTGATTGCTTACCATTGTCAGGACTGTTGTGAGTGCTTTTCCCATAGCTATGCTTTTGAACTTCAAGTTAATCTATGAGGTAGACATTAAACAGCCATATTTACCCAGAACCAACAGAGAATTTGAGTGTTCCAATCTAATAAGTTGCAGAGGCAGGTTTGGAAGACAGAATGTCAAGGGCTTGACCTCTTGATCATCATACAATACTGCCCTGTTAGTTAACAATGACTTCCAACTTGTCAGCTATTTGTGCTAATGTGTAGAGCCCTGTTGAATAGAAAGTACTTGAGGTTTGTATCCTCTTAGCTAAGAATTAAAGGCTGTTTGGGGCCTTCTCTATTGACAGGCACATGGGCAGGCCATTCAGTGTCTTTTTCCCCCTTTGTTTTAATACAAATAACTACCTCTAAATGCTATAGAGAAAAATCACAAAAATGGTGCATATGAATATGTTACATGAAAATAGAATTTTAGCGTGACATGTTGTACTGCGAGAAAATATATATCACATTGTGGCTCAGACTGATGATTGTTGCATGACCTGAAGACACATACACAATTTGCAAGCTGACTCCTAAACACAGAGCCCCGCAGACGCTTCCAAAGACATCTGAACCACCCCACCTCAAGCAATCAGACCTTATTATCCCTGCTTATTCTTTATTTGACCACCAAGAATGAATTTTATAAAGTATCCAAACTTAAGAATACTTAAAACTTTTTAACTTTATGGTCTCTATGTTCTAGTCAAAGCTAAGCTATGTGATGAACATAATTGATCCCATCAAGTGTTAAAGACATTTGAAATTATAGAGAAACAATACGTTTAAGCTTTTTACATTGTTTAGTTAAGCAATTCCTATGCAAAATGTTGGATAGATAGAAGTGTTTATCTATCATAATTCACTAATTTGACCTGATCGCAGAGCTACAAATTACCCACTAGAAGCAATCACTGTGGCTGGCAGCAGCATCTCAAGATACATATTGCAGGTACTTCTCTAGAAGAGATAGAGAGTTAGAGATAGAGAAAGAAATAGAGAGGGGGGTAAAGGGAGGGAGAGAGAAGAAGAGAGGGAGAGGTGCAGCAGCATTGTTAAGGACTCCATATAGCCCTCAAGACTAATGCTGTAGAGCAGACCCAAACTATCTTGGGATATTTTCAGTACGTTTGAAAGCCATACATTCTGCCTACCTGTGCTGACCTAACATTTTGTGTCTATCAATACCCTACACTATGTTCTTAACAGACTCTAGCTTTCATCAAACCAAAAGCAAAGAATGTTACCTATCAGCTTTTGAAAGTTACAGGAAGAGGGAGTTGTTCCTGCCTTGCACTGACCTGCCTATCTGTGGTCTCCAACAGTGTATTTTGGAATTACTTGGATTTATGTCTTTATTCTTAAGTAAGACAAACCCTGTATAATCATATCTGTAGTCAACCATAGTGTACGGAAAAAGACGGATCTATGTTCTGGGGCCATGGGTGCTCATGTTTGGCGCCAGGAAAAAAAAATTGGTTTCTTTTTTGAGATGAGAAATGTCCTTTTTGTCAACACAGTTTTTTTACCCTGACAAGGATTCCTTCAAAACACTTGTGAACATTGGTTGAACCCCTGTGGCAACTCCTTTAGAGACATCATACTCGGTTTGTAACAAAATCTAATAATACAGGAAAGTACAGGGAATATTTTAACATACTTTGGAATTTTCAAACATTTTTAATACTTTCATTTCGGAAAGTACAGGGAATATTTTAACATACTTTGGAATTTTCAAACATTTTTAATACTTTCATTTCAATGTATGAAGAAGATTCTTTGAGTCATGCTTTGGAAAACATGATTTTCTGACTACAAAGCTGACACATACTTCACTACAGAAATATTTTTTCATACTGAAAATGAAAAGAAAGCAAAATATCTAATCCAGAATCTGGATTGAAAATCTTAATTGGTGAGAAAAAATAAATTATAAAAGAAATCTTAATTGGTAATTGGTGGAATTTCTTAAAATGATATCTGCTCGACACTTGAAAAACTGGTTGAAGTTATTTCTATGTTCTAGTTGTGAAATGTAGTTAACTAATCCTTCAGATATATGGAACTAAATGCAGATAGGCATGTGCACAGTAAACACTGAGCTCTTGGGGTTTCAGAAGGAAACAAAGACTCTATAAAGAATTTGTTTGGACCCATTTGTATCACATTTGAGAAAAGATTTTGGCTATTTTTTTCCTGAGTCCTGAAAGTTCTAGTGGAGATGAATTCAAACATAATTGAGTAATTTATCCAGTAGAGACAGTTTCAAGACAGCTTTGCAGTTAGACTGTGGCATGGTTATTAGTGAGTACTGTTTTAAATCCGGATTGACAGGGAGACATCAGAAAAGAAAGCAGAACAAATTGATATGAAGTGCATACAGTTTAACAAAGACACACTAGAGCTGTTCTGGCCAGTTTGATGTCAACTTGACACAAGCTAGAGTCATCTGAGAGGAGGGAACCTCAACTAAGAAAATACTTCCCTAAGATCAGGCTGTAGGCAAACCTCTAGGGCATTTTCTTAATTAATGATCGAAAAATGAGGGCCCAACCCATTGTGGGTCTTGCCAACCCTGGGCTTGTGATCCTAGAATCCTATAAAAAGCAGGCCAAACAAGTCAGAGAGAGCAGGCCAGTAAGCAGCACTCCTCCATTGCCTCTGCATCAGCACCTGCCTCCAGGTTTCTGTCCTAACTTCCTTTGTTAACAAACTATGCCCCGGAAGCCTAAGGAGAATAAATCCATTCTTCCCCAAGTTGCTTTGGTCATAGTGTTTCATCACAGAGATAGTAACCCCAAAACAAGGACAGACAAGGAGGACACAGACAAAGAATCTGTAATTATTAAATAGTACCACTATTAAAGAAAAAACATACATTTTTACAGAGACAACAGAAAGGAGACTTTGTTGATTAGCCCACACCCACCTAAGGTTCCATGGTACAAATCTGATCTTTTTAAAAACCAATGTGTCTCTGGGGCACACTGCTGGGACATTGGCCTGAGGAAGTGTTTCTCCTTCTTCAACCCCTCAAACATCCAGAAGAAACTGCAGCAATGGTCCAAGTACATTACGTCTTGAACTATCGCCAGAATATACGATCATCTAACACTGTATTAATTATGCAAGCATGCATAATGAAGAATGAAAGCATATAACTAGGATTGCCCCCCCAAAAAAAGCTTATGCCATGGATATGTATACCAAAATTTCAGGTAGAAACTAATGAAGCCTGTCAATGTATACCAAGGTTAAGAGTCCCTGCAGTGTTTGCAGCAGCGACAGTGAAGCCTAAGCCATGATGGAAACCCTGGGATGTTAAATATCACATAAGTTGTAAAAGAGGACTGTCCCCAAAATTATAAGAATAATGACTCTCAAGCTGTGTGCAAAGCTAACTTTTTACTGCTCTTTGATTTAATTCAAAGTTTTCAAATGAGATTATCAACTTGAAACTGTGCTTCAGACAGGTGTGCAGACATTTCCTTGGAGAACCCATGCCTGGGGCCAGGCACAGATGGTTGTCAGTGGTCCTGGTCAGCACTAAAACTCCAGCTGCATGAGAACCAAACCAGAATATAATTTATACCACATTGCAAATAAAAGTAAGCAGGAAAGAGATTCGTTTCTCAATGTTCCTGATCCAAAAACAAAAATAAATAAAAACAACATAGGAGCCTAGGATGAGGTCCCCCTGAGGTAGATGATTGCATCTACGCATCATCAATTGGTTTCTGAACTAGCTCTTCTCTCTAAGCCAACATATTGTCCTCTGTGGAACCAACAGCGATGGGTACAATAGCCCTTTGAAGCCCCAATTGTGGTAATGTAGCAGCTGGTATTGACTCTTTCAGTACAAACACAGAAGTGGTGAGTAATGCTTTGAGTGTTGCTTGGAGCCAACAAGTATCATTCTTGAACACTTAAGCAAGAAGGATTGCTAAGAAATGAAGATTTCCTTCAGGTATCTAGCTATAGGAATTAAGACACTAAAGCAGTGGTTTTCCACCTCCGAGTAATGACCCCTTTGGAAGAATCAAACAATCCTTTCACAGATAAACTAAGACCATCATAAAATACAGAGTGTAAAAAAAAAAGAAATAATAATAGTAAAAAAAAAGAAAATACAGACATTTACATTAAGATTCATAACAGTAGCAAAATTAGTTATGAAGCAGCAATGAAAATAATTTTATGGTTAGGGTCATCACATCATGAGGAACTATATCAAAGGGTCACAGCATTAGGAAGGTTGAAAGCCACTACTGATCTAGAACATATTATAACTACTGTGGAATATTGTATTGGTTGTAAACTGACACCATTTTTTAACTTGTAATTTTTGTACAAGATGTACAGACTCAGAGATCTTAAACACTTTTACAGGTTGTTCAGTCTTAACGGCTCTGAACAAATTAAATAAAACTCTAATTTTGAATTAATCTCAAATCTCTCCAATGGCATTCACTGAGTTTTACTACGCAGATGGTGATTTTTAAATAGTTCCAGTCCCTATCCTAAACGCCACATCTGATCATAGCTCAGAGTCACAGAAATGTGCCGTGGGAAGAAGTCTAAAAGAGACTGGGTGGTTTTCTAGATCTAACATGAGGTACTGAAAAGTAGCAAACTGAGATAAGCTGATGGAAATTTCAGAGGTCTTTATTCTTTCTGAGGAGGGAGTGCTTGGACATTAAAGGTATGCAGAAATAGTTTTGTGTGGCTTGGACCAGTCAACTTCAGGTACAAATCTGAAACACTTAATGCCGCTCCAGACCCTTTTATAGACCCCTCAACTTGATATGATTTAACAGCTTTATGAATCAGTGGATGAGTTCTCCTGTTTTTTTCTGGAATTGGCAGTGTGATTACACACTGAGAGAAATCATCTGTCTGTCAGGAATCTACCCCACTTTTAAACTTAGATCATTACAAGTACTTAGATCTCAGTATAGCTGTAGGATATATTTTAAATACATTTTTGTGCTTTATGACTTTGACCACTGACCCTTTGAAAGACTAAGTACTATCTAAATATATTGTTGAGTAGAGTTCCTAGTCATTGTAGAAACAGCACATTTAACTATTCACACTTTTCCGCGAACACTAGGCTTTGTCAGTGGCACTGATTTCTCATTGTCCTACCACCTTAAGCTAAACAAGCAAATTGGTCCCATGATACGAATGGTGGGAAAGAATAAAGATTCCCGATTAGGAAAATTAATATCCTAGATAAAGAGAATGAAAGCTAGATATATAATCAGGTACTTAAAATATTCTATTACCTGTTCAACCACAAAACGTAGCTCCCTCAATTACTAACAGAGTTCACCCATTAGCTCAACAATTATATTAATGGAAGCATAATTTAAGGTATGTGAATGCCTAATGACTTATTTGTAACATATATATATACATATATATATATATATATATATATATGTATACATATATATATTACCTCAAATTTTTATATTTTTCCCAAAAGAAATAGAAGCAACTCATGAGAGGATATCAAGGTTTATTTTTTAAACAAAGCACTCAGATACTAAAAAACTGAATACTTCATAAAGAAAATAGGTTGTTCGCTCCTAAAATTGCCTCTAATGTTAGCTGAATATTAATAAAATCCATAAACCATTAGTACATTATAGCTGCTTTGTTCTGAATTACATAGACCTTTTATGTTTATTCCTCGGTGAAAATGCATAAAAAAATGAAATCTACTCTAATTGTACTCTCTGAAGATAGCTGGTAAAATCATTTCTAGCAGCTATAAATCAATTGTAGTATTAAAATGACCTGCCAGGTGCATCTTCTGGGTATCAGACTAATTAAGGGAATGTATTAATTGCAACTATTCATCAACACCACCAACGTTGTTAGGTAACCCTTACGATGAATCTTCTTACCGTATTCTAGCAATAAAACTGCAGTTTTATAAAATGCGAAGAAAAAAGGGAGAGAGGGGAAAGCTGGAAAAATGCTTTCTGCTTCTGATTCACAAAGGTCTGACACAATAGAAAGGTGTCACATGGAGAAATTATAAAATTCTTGAACTCACCCTCACACTGTTTCTAGTATACTTTGGTAAAGTAATTATATTTCTTAATAAATTCTAGGCTTCTTGAAACCTGCTTCTTTCATACCTTTTTGTTAAATACCAATGTATCCCCAAGTTAATACATGTACACTAAAGATACATATGCATATATCCATAATATTGTGAGTATAAATGTATATATACATATATGTCTTGTGTATAAAGCATACCACTGCACTGACTTGTGTGTGGTCTGTGTGTGTGTGTCTGTGTGTGTGTTTGTGTCCTTCCATGATGAAAGTCAATTAAGCTGTAACAGTAATTAGCATCAAAAGAATGTCAGAAAAATGTAGGTTTTGATCTTAACTAGTAAAGTGAGTAGGCTTCTGAAATTAATTTCAAATGACGGTCATATCATTATTACATTTTCCATTCCTCAGTGGAAGAAGGAAATGTAAAACCTTGGAAATAGTTACAATACATCAACTGTTTTCCTCTTTGCAATCCAAATTCTTAGGGAGCAGTAAGGGGCCCACTCATTCTACAGTCAACATTAATTTCCTCAATAATTCACTTTTTTCCTTATGGTAAGAGTTTTTTTTTAATTTGACTTTCTTCAATACCCTAAATAATATGAGTCACAAGATGACAGATTCTAAGCAAAAGAAACATGTCTCCCAGTGTATAAATCACTGGAAGATTCTGAATGGCCCTGCTTTCCTGACAAATCAGCCACTCAAACTGGGTGTAAGCCCCTAAAGATATGGCTCCCTTCAGACAGGATCCTGACAAACTGCCCTCCAAAAATGTATCCAAAGTTTATATTATTCCGAGTGCATAATACGAGCTGTAGATGGGGTTTTAAAAGGCAAGCCTAGCTACCCATAGGAAACCTGCTCTCCCTATTCTGTGGATAGAGAACAATTAAGTCACTGGAGAGAGGCAAAAAGCAAAGTTCTGAACAACACTAAGAAAGAGGGACAGCCATTCCCACACCATTGCCCCACAGGAAATCCAGGTTTTCCATTGGTCCAGATCAGTCAGCCTCGAGATAGGCTTGTTTTTCCCTGTATGCTTAGGGTTTTGAAGTAAGAAAAGAAACATGTCTTTACCAGTCTTCTTCAGGGTAAAGAGTTCTATTTTGCTCATAAAACTAGCACATTGGAAATAAGGAACTAATGGACTGTGCTTGGAACTTTGGTGTGTGTGAGTAAACTCTTTAACATAGGCACGAAGAAGCAGAGTTGGAATTGTACATAGGGACCTGTAACTGTGAATTCATATCTGTTCTCCATTACACCAGTAGCTAAGACAGCGACACAGAAAGGAATAGAAGCTGATCCTCACAATCTCAGAGCTACTGGTCCACAGGCTCTGGCTGGAGGGCAGTCCCTGCAAACTGAAGCAGATTTCTCTCAGTTCCTCTGCCTTCCTCAGACAGCTGTGAGGCACATGAAAAGATGCTATCATCTTTTAAGAGTCTGTTAACCATCTGAAGTTTGAAGAGTGGGCAGAACACTGCTCTGAGTTTCTTAAAGGAAATATTTAAGGCTGTTGATCTCTCTAGTGGCATACAAAACCACTGAGGGGAGAAAAAAGACTCTAATTCTCCTGCTTGGGATCCTGGAATGTTTCATTTGGATTGAAATCTCAAAGTTGGCTCAGGAGAATGAAATTCACAATCTTAACATTAGTAACATGTTATTACTAACCTGTCACTGTGCCATGCACCAGAATCAGGAGTTTGAAAATGTTCCCCGTTCTGCTACATCATCACCACCATGTCAGCTGATGATATTCTCCAGAAATGATAATTTCTTAAAAATTCTGAAACTTTCCAGTAAACAAGGATTGAAATCCAAATCTGTTTGACGGTCAGCCAGTGTCCTTTAGCAGTAAGCCCTGGGTTCCAGATATCCTCCATAGGGTCTGGAACTAGCTCAGTGCATCAGGAGCAAGCATGCTCAGTTCGTAACAGTCTGGGTATACTGTGCAGACTTTGTTATCTGTGCTCTGCCCACCCTGTGATGGTTTGTAAGTTCCCTGAGCTTCCTTGGTATTTCTAGGAACGCATTCTTCATGTTAACAATTTAAAACTTTTATGCTTCTCCAAGTTATAGCCAGGAAAACTGACATACCCATTAAACAAAAGTTAAAATCCCCTGTGAAAGCCATGCTCAGCCAGGGGCTTTGTTTACACACCTGGGTTTTCATTCCACGTTATTTTAGGGATAATGTATTCTCTTTCGCTAAAACAAGGGATTAAAAAGAAAATATTAGCAATCATCATTTGTTGTTCTACAACAATCTTCATATCAATGAAAGGTAAAATAAGACACCTCTCTCTCCTCCAAAGGTCCTGGTATAGCTAATATTGATGGACTAAAAATCAAATCAGAATATATGTAGCTATCTCTTTGAAATCTATGAATACATCATACATCTTGTATACTATGGATACCTCAGTACAACAACCCTGACTGAGGGGACTGAAGAGAAAGCACTTCTTGAAGACACTGACTGATGGTTACACATTCACACTAAAGAAACAATAGGATGCACTGTTGTGAGAGCATCCCAAACATGACCTAAATTCACATATTGATTCTAATCTTGGAGGACAGACCAGGGAATAAACATGAGACCATTTCAAGCTGAGAAGTGTGTTTGGATGTTACCTTTAAAAAAAAATACAGAGCTATTGTTTAGATTTCCCTTTTCTTGACAAACTAAAAAAGAGAAAAACAATATTGCCTTCACCATCCCCTGCATCTTCAAGGACAATATTCCTGTGCACACTATGCAAAAAGGAAACTGATTCAATTCAGAAAATGCTTATAAACTATTCTGTTTCACCAGTCTGCTCTATTTCTTGACATCTTAGAATTCTCTATGCTGGGAATAATTAAGTCACTCAAGCTGACATTTTGCATGGCTCTTCATCTCTCTGTGTACACATCAAAGACACAATTATCTCTGACAACATTCAGGCTTATAAATATATTTACTATGTCTCTTCATTTACCTTTGACACAGTGCCCATCATCCATTATTGTTTCCAAATTCACCCACCGTCAGTCCTATCCTTCACTTAGATGATGTGAAATGGTTTTGTTTTGTTTTTTTTTTTTAGATATGTCTGCCATTCCATGCTCCACTCCATCCTATAGCCAAAGGAATTTCTTTGCTAAGTACACTGATCCTTCAATTCTATGTGAAGGCTCTTGGGTCATAATCCTCTGAAATTCAGACTTCAGTTCCAAAGGGAAGTAGAGTTTTAAACCACACCTTTTAGAGAATGCTTTCCTGGGCTTATCAAGAAACTGAGCTTCTTGCTCACTGCCACCACCGTCCCTTGCACACAGCTCTATTTTACAACACGTTGCCATCCAAAGAGCATTGGTTCATTATGTGATGCCTCATTAACCGTGAGCTCCGTGAGTGCAGGAAGCATGGTTTATAAATCTTATCAATCCAACACCTTCTACCTTGCTTGCCATAAAGTGGCACTAATTAAATGTTTGCTGAGTAAATGGCCACCATTGTGTATGTCCACTCCTCCCCCCAGTCCTATCTAGGGAGTCCTGTTAAAAGTCTCTACCAATTTAAAGTAAACACTTTGGCTCTGACTTAGAACTTCTCTCTCTCTCTCTTCTCTCTCTCTCTCTCTCTCTCTCTCTCTCTCTCTCTCTCTCTCTCTCTCTCTCTCTCTCATACAGAGTCAGACCCTTTTAAAGTGCTGGCCAGTTTTTTTTTTGCTTGTGTTTTGTTTTTTGAAGGGTCCTTAATCCAACTTATTTCATATGTCACACTGCCCTTCTAGTTGGGGATAATGATTATTGCCATGATGAAGAAGACCAGCAGAGAGTCTACGATAGTAATTTATTTTCTTTTTTACACTTACTTATTTACAATATTAGTGTGTGTGTGTGTGTGTGTGTGTGTGTGCATGTGTGCACACACGCTCACGACAACATGCCTGGGGAGATTAGAGGAAAAGTCACGGGAGTCAATTCTTTCCTTCCAACCATGCCATGTAGCTCCCAGGCATGGAATTTGGGTCTGTGGGCTTGACAGCAAACACCTCTCCCTGCTAGGCCACCCCACTGGTTCTACAGTAGTCATTTCTTTACATCTACTATCACTTGTTTTTTACCACAGTTTGGATGAATAATTGAGGCGAGGAACAATGATAATCTGTGAGCTTCCACCATTTTCGTCATTACCCAGAAAGCAGTGTTTATGGAAAAGGGCACAGGGTGTGGGGGCTTCAGAGCCTGGTAGATCTCATTTCAACTTCTATCTTGACCCTTTATAACCTACAGGACTACTTTTGGAGTCTGGATTTCAATGTTCTAACTTGTGTAAATGACAGATGGCATGTAGAAATGCAAGTTTCCTTTCCACTCAGCCCAGCCATCGCTTTCTACAGTCATTAATATGTGCCTTTGTTAAGGGGAGTGGTGGTAACAGTGTGTCTGTCCTCCAGGGTTTCTGTGCCCAAGAGAAAGTCTGCATGTTTATTCACCACCAGACTTCCAGGTATCACCTAAATATCTTATTTCTTATATAAACACTAATACAGTGGCTTCTATTTATTCCTCTTCTGAACAATCACTCTACCAAGATTTTTTTTTTAAATTAGTGAATGAACTGTTGGAATTCCAAGTGTTGGAATTGATTATCTAATTATAATTATTACTAATATCTCAAAAATAAGCTAAGCTGAGGCTGGAGAGATGGCTCAGCAGTTAAGAACCCTGGTTGCTTTTGAAAGAGACCTGAGTTCAGTTCCCAGCATTTAAATTACAGCTCACTGCTATCTATAGTTCCCATTTCAGGGTATCCAATGGCAGTTTCAGCCTCTGCAGGCACCAGGCACATGTGTGGTGCACAGGCATGCATGCAAAACAGCCAAAGGCCTAAAATAAAATTTTAAAATAAAGTAATTAAATAAGCTGAGAGTGGTAGAATTGGGCTAAAGTGAATAATAAACTTACCTAGCTGAAGTGAGCAAAAACTGTTCAAAAATAAAGATGCTGCTTCTATTTCTTGAGGAGGGGCTGGGTAGCTTTACCAGGCTCAGAGTATCGAAAATAGTTTTCTAATGGAACATTTTAGTATATACCTGGATGATTGTTCTTCCTCTCATGGGTAGATTTGACAACTTCAATTTCTTAATGTAGCTGTTAGAAACCCACATTCACCACACTCCTGCCTCTATGTTTAGTTAAAGCCCTCCACAGCCTTAAAATGGGAACCAAATGTCTCCTGTCAAGAACGAGTCTTAGCACATAGTAATATAACCAAATGTTACAATTTATCTTTTGACTGCCCTGGAATTTTCCTGTCAGGGTGCTATTTCTAACTGGGTAGGTGACATTCCGTAGGTTTTGCCTCTGACAGTCCTGGAAATTATTGATCAGCCGTTGCCCTTCTGTAACTGTGTGAATGGCATTCAGTGACACTTCTGGCTAGGAAAGGAGGCAGCGGCCCTCACGTTGCCCCAAAATCCCCACCATGATGGGTTCCTTCAAGTTCACTAATGCCTCCAAAAAAAGTTTATCCGACAGAAACTCGTCTGAAGGAGCTGGAGAGAGAAGAGATGCAGTCTGTGCATAAGGGTAAAACCAATAAAGTATTTGTGAGAAAACAGGAAAGCCTCCCTTAGTGCTCCCAGGCACCCTTGCCCGCATGGCTGGTTTCCACCGTGCTGGCTCGACTGCAGCCCTTTATCCCACAGTCTTCTCAAAGGGCTAGTAAGCCATCAGCAACAACACAACAGGGAGTACTTACGTCAAGCCTCATACACATTTCTGCTCACTGAAAAATGAGGTGTGGCTAAGTAGACCTCAAGATTGCTAGGGTCTTCATATTTTATCTACAAACTCCCTAGAACTGTTTTTCTATTACAGACCTGATTGTAGCAACAACAATAAATGAAAATATGCTGAAAGATGAGAGTCTTAAGTCATAATGGAAAATTACAGGCACATAAAATAACAGCAAGGTACCTAGACGGTCATTTGACTTGGAGTACAGATGTTCTCCCCAGAGGAGGAGTTGCAGTGTCCAGGTCCTCCTCCCCTCAGCTAGGGAGCTCAGAGCTTACAGGAAAAAAATCCTGGAAAACCTTTTCTTTCCATTTTGTCTTTATTCTCTCTCTCTCTCTCTCTCTCTCTCTCTCTCTCTCTCTCTTTCTCTCCCTCTCTCCTCTCCCTCTCTCTCTCTCTCTCTCTCTCTCTGTTTCTCTCTGTCTCTCTCTTTCTCCTCTCCTCTCTCTCTGTTTTGTTTTAAAGACAACTCACGTTATGGAGTCCAGGCTGACTGAACTGCCTCATCTTCTGCCTCAGTCCCCAAGTGCTAGAATCACAAATGTGTACCCAAACATGCAGCCAAAGATAGGGAGCTCTTGAGGCTTAGATTTCTTGTAGTGACTATGTGGTACCTCTTTAACAAGTATACACTAAATACCTGTGACACTGTCCACCAAAAAAGTCAGTACAACTTGAAGACATGCTCATGAAACCGTGGTACAAATAGTTGCATACCTTTCATGTGACATCTACATTATCAAACTCCATGGTGAAATTAGACATGCTGAATTGCCTTCTGGTTTTAAATAGGTAAAGTCAAGGTAAATTCTGACCACCTTGAGAAAGCATCAAGGAAATGATTTCTGCAGTAATCTTAAGTTCTATTCTGAAATGTAGAAGGTAAGATTTTTATGGGGGTGATAATTCTGTGACCAATGTGTCTAGAAAATTTTCTTTTGCCCTGAGACATATATAAAAAAATAAGTGTTGGCATCCATTAAGCCTGGCATGTACTTCTGTGTACTAGTCTATAAATGACAGACTGAAAATCAGTGTTTGTTCATTTGAGACGGTAAATCTTGTGGATCTCAGGAAATTCTTGGGCCACACATTTTTATTCTGTTTTTATTTTTTATAAACTTATCTCCACTCTGATGTATTGCCAAACCAATATGCTAAAGTCAAGTCAAACTTGGACTATACCAAGTGATACTGAGAGCTATTATTCTTAAGATCAGCAGGAGACTTTCTATCTTTATCTTTAGAGTTTGTAATCTATGAAACAGCTTATGTAATGCTCCTGAATCCTGAAAAGCTATATCCCTATGCTAGATAATAGTGCTAGTCCAGCTCAAACTATATGCCATTTTTATCCTAAGACTTGTATGTCTTTGGGGATAGTGGAACATTAATTTTAACTTTTATCTTTGTTGAGAGAGAGTAAGAGAGGGAGAGAGAGAAAGAGCTTAAGTCACTGTGCAAATCTATAGTCCCAAATTATAACCAGTGTTCATCAGTAGTAAAATCTCTGCTTTAATCTGTTCAATGGGTAGTGAGTGAGACTCAGTTATCCTGGTCTCCAAAAGAATTCCATGGAATACAATGATTTCTTGTGTTCTTTTTCTAGCCCACTGAATCTAAAACTCTTAGTGGCTTTTAGCACCAGTTGATGAATTTAAAATGCTTTGAAGGGCTGGGGATGTGGCTCAGTGGTTTAACTGAGACAGGTGTGAAGCCCTGTGTTCAAGCATCAACAGTGTAAAAACAAAATAACAATAGCAAAGCAGAATGCTTGGATGTTTAGTTTCCATCCTTAAACTAAACAAAAAGAAATTCCTCATTCCTTTTCTCTTCTTACGACTTTTGACAATCTTGCCTTTGTCTTCTCTCACCTTCTTATCCTCTTCACCTTTCTCCTACCTGCTTCCCTCTCTTGATCCAGGAGACAAAACCCAGCCCTCTCCTCTCTATACCTTAAAGTAATTTGGGACAGAAGCAAAGGCCCTAGAATCCTTGGTAATCCGCCCTAGATCCAGCCACTGAGCACTGGTTAGGCTCCGGTACAGCCGACTGTCTTCTCGGGCAGCTACCTTAGAAATTGAAAACCTGTAAGAGTATCAGCGGCATAACATGAGCCCCGAAACAAAAATCATACAAATAGAAAAGAAAATGTCCTTTCAGTGCTAAGTTAAGGTTGGAAAGGAAACGGGCTCTGGGTGATCTCTATTGATGAGCCTCAAAGTGGCTGGCGCTTAGAGGACTGGTTATTTTGCCTGCAGTTCTGGTGTCATTAAGCCTCTGCCCCACAGGCCAAACAGCTTACTCGACTGCACACAGCTTCCCGTTTGAGAGTGAATAGCAAATCTGAGATAATGCATATTTGAGGGAAGAAACCCAGCCATAGAACAGCCCAGCCCAACAAGGGCAGTTACTAAGTGTGAAAGACCACTCCTCAGGCTCATCCATTACACTGCCAGTGCTTTGCCTTCTCCCCTCTCCTGACACAAACGTCCTTGGGGGGTGGGGGGAAGGAAGCTGTGTGTCCTTGCCCTTGACCCTCTATGTCTTGGATCCTGCTGTCTCCTGAATGACCTTCTTTTCCCAGTTCGTTCACTCTTTTCTGTTCCTTCCTCTCCCAAATGGCACCATACCAAACTATTAAGACAACAATAATTTTTAAAAAAAAAAATTACAAACGTGATATGCCAGGTAAATATTTCTGCTGAGAAAAAGTTTATAATAATGTCTCTCTCATGGGTGGAGATCATATTGGAAATTATTCCCATGCTCAATGTTTTCACTGCTACCAGTGCGTAGGATATTTTAAAGCAGAAATTTGTTTTTCTGTCCTAATCTTTCAGCATTTAGAGATTCTAACGTGATAAAAAGTAATGCATCCTGAGAATTAAAGTTATGCCAGGACTGCTCTTCTTGTCTCGTTGGTACCTCTTTATCTGTGTTTATCACCCAGTTCTCACCATTCACACAAGTTCCCTTCAGTTTTCAAGCCGCCCCTCCCACATTTCTAAGCTTCCCAACTAAAAAGTCTCCTTTCCTGTCTGGGCACTTCTTGCCCCCTAAGGGGCAAACCACAGTCTTTCTATTCCTATTTCCACTTTATTCCTCACCCAGACTCATCCTCTGGTCCTAGCATAACCAAACTCTGCAAGACTGGGACACAGATCAGGAGCAGGAAATTTAACAATGGCAGAGCTGTGACAAGTTAATTCAACTCCTGCTGTTAAATTAACCAGCGTTCCAGCCGAGTTAACGCGTCACCCAGTTTCAAAAGGTTAAGCTCCAAGCTTAATCTTATTCATCATTATGAACTCTTCAAATTGGCTGAAATATTTAAAATTCAGTGAAATGAAAGGATTGCAGGAAACATTTAAGAGCCAACTGCCCAGTCTTCAAAAAAATGGAGAAATAATCTACAAAGATTAGCAAAAGAAGGTTTTTGAATGGGTGAACGGAGCCACCCGAGAACCAGGTTTGAGTGAACAATGAAGGGCACGGAGGACAAGGACATCTTATCTACTCACTATCGAGGAGAGATTCGGGCGTTAGGAAGAAATTTAATGGAACACCCTGAAAACCCTAGTCCTATCTCATCATAAGCAACAGACCAAAGCTGAATGCTAATAAAATGAACGTGTACAGTGATACCCATTGCGCATCCATGATTTCAAACACAGACAGGAAGTGGGTCACTAGGCGCTTGCTCCTCACTCACAAGGAGGGCCACCGAAGTCTCCAGTTTGCTCTTGGCTTGGGCTTCATGACCATTAGAGGGCGCATGTGAGTCCTGAAGGAAGAAGCCTGTAATTCAGCAAATACCGCTAGGGCCAGTGAGCGTAACAGTTCTTTTTCTTTCATTTCATTTTATTTTATTTATTTTATTTTATTTTATTTTATTTTATTTTATTTTATATTTTATTTTCTGGAACAGGCTCTGCCACAAGATCACTGTGTAACCAAGGATGGCCTTGAACTTCTGAGCCTTCTGCTTTGCTTCAACCTCCCAAGAGCTGTAATAGAAGGTAGGAATATGTCTGGTTTCACGCAGTGCTAAGAATTTAATCTAGAGATCTGTGCATGCTAGGAAAGCACTCACATCATCCAGCCTACCATTAAAATTCTCTTTTTGACTCAGCACAGAGTTTAGCACACAGTACACTCAATATGGGATGATTCTGTTATGGTTGCCTCTCTAACATGCCTTTTGGCACACATCTCTTGAGACTCTGGAAAAGTGTGATAATTGGGGATGGCTGGAACAGATACTCCTCCTGGAAGTCTACCTCAATCTCTCATTCCATCCTGAACCCATTTAAAATGTTCTCATGAGCATGAGCTCTGACTTCCATTACACGAAGCAGGCCTCTTGCAAACTTAATCTCATAGCCAAGTCTCTTTCCTCTCCTGCTGGCAAATTAATGTGTGTTTTTTCCTAACTCCATCATGTTCCTCCTCCTCCTCCTCCTCCTCCTCCTTCTCGGAAGCCTGCTATCCTCAGGGTGCCTTTAATCACATTTCACGTATCTTCTTTTGAAAGTGGTTGTTTTAGGTTTTATGATATTGCTTTGTCAATTGTATATTTTGTATATTTTACTGTAAGATAGGTATCTGTTGTAGGGCAAAGACTAAGCCTATTTTTATTATGTACTCTGCATGCCTAGAAGAATATTGCTGCAAGGTTGTATATGTCCAGCAATCCTAATAAATAAAAACAGGTCCATGAACATCTGTATGCCCTCTATATTAATATATAATATATCCTTGTATCAGACTTACCTAATTCTCTTTCTCCCCTCCCTCTCTTCTTCCCTTCATCTCTCCTTTTCCCTCTCTTCTTCTTTCTTTGTTGCTTTGTCTCTATCAGAGTCTCTCTCTAATTACTCTCTCTGTCTTTCTATCGCTGTATGAATGTGTATCTCATAGACTCGTAAGAAAATCCTTCCCAATTCATGTGCTGTAACCTGTTATTTGCTCTTTCTAATTACATTGGCAGAAATTCTAAATCTGTAGTTAAAGAATAATGAAGAGAATGAACATCATGTCTTGACTCTGGCAGGCACACCTTTTATGTCTATATATTGAACAAAATATTGAAATGGCTCTCATTTTTTTAAAAAAAATAATAGTCACGGCAAACTCTCCTATTCAGACTTCATTTCTGTAACATGATGTGTTTAGTTTCTCAAGGAGATCAGTTATTCACATCTTCCTCAAATCTGTACCTGCCTTGAATAAAATAAAACTAAGGTGAAGTTGTACAACTTCTGAAGCAGGATCAATAAGACCCTCTAAGTTAGCTCTTTATAGTACTCACATAGGTACACACACTGTTAATGTGGGACCAGGCTCTAAGAATCTCAATCCCAATAGAATAGATGTTCATGGGCATTCTGGTAATGATCCTAAGTTGGTCCAGCCTTGACCCATCTTAGTACAGATGCCAAGCATTTGAAAACAGATAACAATAATGCCTCTAACATACAGCCTCTGGCCACCCCTCGCCATTTCACTCCCCAGGGGAGGTTCAGAAATAAAATGTCTATGACAAGCTATCGATACTAAGTAGTCAGATGTCCTGAGCCACAGCACTGTGCATATAAGAGAACAAAATAATATCAATGTGCTTGCTAAATCAGAAAGATTAGGGGTTTCGAAATTTTCACGAAATACATTTTTTATTTTCCTTCTTGGATAAGAAATATGTTGATTATTTGTATAAATTTCTTAGTATAAAATAAGTTTTGCATTTATAAACAAATCTTAGTCACAATGTATTGGATTAGTCTAGATGCCTTCTAGATTCTGTTTGCTACCATTTCATCTGGGATATTTGCATCCACGGTTGCCAGTGGCACTAGACTTTGGTGTTTGTCTGGTTTTCCAGATTTGACATTGTGCTTGTTTCATATGAAGACCTATGCACTGCTCTGGTTTTATATTATCCACTCATGTTTTCTGGGATACTTTCAAGTACTTACTAGGATTGTTGTTTGAGGGAGGTGCCTATGTGTGAGCCTGATGGTTTTCCTCCAGGAAATTCATTAACTATTTAAAGACTTTTTAAAATATTCTAATTCTATTAAAATAAAATTTGGATAACTTATATCTATCTAGGAAACTAGCCATTCTAACATAATGATGGAATTCAAGTGGGTGATACTAGGGACTTCTGTCTTTCTCTTACACAGTATTGTTTATTTCAGTGAGACTCTATGGTCATCCTTGCATTCTATATCTGTGGTACTAACTCCTGTGATGGCTATTTGCTCTTGCTGTTGATTTTTTTTTTAAGGATTTTGTTCCGTAGTTCTACTTAGAATTTTGTTTGTTTGTTTTATACTTAATAAACACTGACTTTGCTCATTTTCCTTTCTCCTTTTATTATACTTTTAATTTGATGTTTTCCTTTCATTTGTTTAAGTCTTGTCATTGTTTTCATAGGATCCCAAAGACTGTCATCTTGTTTTTCCATTATCTTCATTTTTGAATCTTTTTTTCAGTTTGTTCCAAGACTCATTGTTTCAACAATAGCTTTAGCAGATCTCAAACAATGGTTATAAAATGTGTAATTAACTGCATATTTATACGCATGTTCTTTTTTCATTTGACCACAGAATTGCTTATGTATTTTTTGTTTTATAAAACTTACTGACATTTTTGGAGTTTCTTTATTTTCTTTATTTATTCATTTGAGATATATAGTCAGATTTGATAGTTAAGGTTTATGTGCACCTACAAAAAATGATATTTTCTTAATTTTAAGATTCTTGACCTACAAAATAATGAAAAAATTAAGTAGAATAACTGGTGGTATAAATGCTGTGCATATATATTTATATTAAAATGGCTTTGTATAGTATATTTAAGAACTCACTCATAGTTAAATGTCTTATATGTATGGTCTGCAGTAACTGTGCTATTTGACACCTAGTGTTATATAACAGTTCTCTCTGAGACTGAAAGATTCAATCCTATGGGGAAGCTCCTTGAACAGAGGGGTAATCTACTCAAAACAGCTTTAGGAAGTACCTGAAACTGACCAAATTCACTAGACTTCTTTCTTTCATAATAAACAAACAAAGCTGCTGAGAGTGCCTTCCAGACAAGTCAAACTGCAAATATTCTCAGGTCCTGTCAAAATGCTAAAGAAGGCTGAGCCCAGACAAGCTGTCTAAAAGCATAAATCACTTGAGTTGTCTAGAAGAGATTTGGACCAACTGAGGCACCAGGAGAGATAGCCTCCAATCTGTTGAGCTACATGCAGGCTGTTCAGTGTGTTTTAGGTCCCAAAATATACTGAACTGTCACACATTCTGGGATGGGCCTTGGTAATGCAGTGGTCTTTGAGTCATTTATACCCCTGTAAGTACTTCTCACTCATATTCCTATAAGTAACACCTCACCCATATTTCTGCAAGTTGCCCTTCACCCATATCCCTATAAGTAACCCCTCACCTATATTTTTTAAGTAATCCCAATAAATTCATTGGTTCACCAACTTGGACATTAGTGTTATATGTGCTGTGGTCTGTTATGGGCTCCCTATTTGGGGTGCCTGGACATGTGAAGCATCTCCACTGGAAGAGGTTTCTCACCCAACACATGTGTAGTCATAGTAGTTACACACGCAAATTGTAACTTCTGGTTTTATAAATGTTCTTTCAGTTCTTGTTCAATCTTTGAATCTTGAACATAAAGTCGGTTGTAAAGGCCATCCAGTTGAATTATATTGGCTTTGTGAATTGGCTACAACCATGAGTAATGAGTCACAACATTTCAGAATGTTTTAGGACAGTTTCTACAATGCATCTCATAATTACTTATTCCCTACTAACAACAGTAATTTCTAATAAAGGATTAACAAGGGTTAATCCCCTACACTTTATAGTAGTATATGATCACTGGGCAGATTGACTTAGGTAGTCCATCTCATGGTACCACACATGCTCTCGTGTTAGAAGCAGAGCAAATGGCATGGTCACAATGCAAAGCACCACTGGGTTCATAAAGGTGCATCCCTTACTTGGCACTCATAACCGTAGCTGTGGTTGGAGTCAGAAGAGGAACAGAAGGATTACCAATGGAGCACAAATTAGAAATAAATTAGTACATAATGTATACTCAGGAATTTCTGTAGTGCAATGACAATCATGTTTGTGTCATATAACTGCTAACTATCTCATTAATATACCCGTGTCACTATCTTAATGCTATGCACTTGAATACACTGGGATTTTGCTTTCTAATTCAATCTGAAAATCGTTTTCCAGGGCTGGAGATAAATTTTAGTCAACTTTTGTTTTACTTATTTCAATGTACACTTTCTTAGAAATGTGTGATCATCCTTTTTAATATTTGCAATGGATGAAATTCACAGTTGAGCATTTTCTTCTTTGGTTTAGCTCTGTATCAGCAACAAGGGTTTTGTTTGGGTTTGTTCATTTATTTGTGTTTCTTTTGGTTTTGTCCCTCCAATTAGTATTTAGTTGCTTCACTTCAGGACTTGCCTTAGCTGTAAAATCATCTCAAGATTGCCTCAGCTTCTGTTCTTTTGTTTTCTAAGCCCTTTCTTTAATAACAGCAGATGTCAGCTGTGGTTACTGCCTTCCCCCAGTAAGTTACAATTCTCATCCAAAGCTAAATAAAGCCTGAATGGTAAGATTTGAGTCATATATACAATAGGTTCCTCCCACCCCATTTCTTTGCTCATTTCCTCCTTGATGAATTTCTACTTTCATGGGAGGTTCTGATCGAGTTTTTCACTCTGTCTTATTACTTGAGTGTAAATTGTTATTTTCTCTCCTTGTTGCTTCTATCCATGAACATGGGCTATGTCTTCTCCTCTCCTCTTACTGCACAGTCTTTGTAGGCTGAAATGATAAAAGACTTGATGTTTTAGATTGCATTGAAGGAAGCTTAAAACCCCAGCAAGATTAACAAGTACATTTCTCAATCAGTCAATGAAAAAACTTGTAAGAAAACTATTTGTCATGGTTTGCATATGCTTGCCCCAGGGAGTGTCACTATTAAATGGTGTGGCCCTGTTGGAGTAGGTGTGGCCTTGGAGTAGGTGTGTCATTGTAAGTGTGGGTTTTCTCTCATACTAATTGCCCGGAAGCCAGTCTTCTCCTAGCAGCCTTCAGATGAAGATGTAGAACTCTCAGCTCTGCCTGCACCATGCCTGCCTGGACACTGCCATTCTCCCACCTTGATGATAATGGACTGAACCTCTAAAACTGTAAGCTAGCCCCAATTAAATGTTGATCTTTATAAGACTTGTATTGGTCACAGTGTCTGTTCACAGCAGTAAAACCCTAAGGAAGACAGTATTATCTAACTTAGAAATAAATTAGTACTTAAATTTAATAAAATAAATTAAATCAAAATAGTATATAGTGTGGCTCTTACATATTAATATTTAGTTTCTACCGATGCAGTTTCTCTGAAGTTATAATGTTAGGTATATATTATTATTTCTCCTAATGTGTGGAAATATATTTTTTAAATATTGTATCAATACAATGACTTTATGTATTGGTTTATCTGATGGAAAACATTTGAGATATGTAGCTATAAAACTACACTGTAGATGCAAGGGAATCAACATTTATAAGCAAACTCTACATGGTATATACAAGGTATCTATGTCATAAACATATAACATCTAAACTACAGTTTTAAAAACAGTTATATAATTTTTTCTTTTATATTTTTTAAAGCAGAGGATAATCGTAGACACAATGTTAATGTGTTCTGGGTTGTGTTGCTGAAGACTTACTACACAGTGCCCACCCTGGGATCTCTCCTTCAGCATGTGTCGACAACATTCTGTTCTTTCATTTCCAAGACTCTGTATCTACACATGCACTTTCCTTACAATCTTGTTTCATTCTTAATTTCTTAGTAAAATCTCACTTACTCTCTCAACGGTTTTTGTATTTTTTAATATAGAATTCGTTCCATGTCTGATTTCCCATACAAATCACAATAGCAGTGAGACATCACTACCTGAAATTTGAATATTTTAGGTACAAATCTGCTGTAACCATAAAAAATGACAGGTAGGGCTATCCAGACCAAAAGCTTTTCCACACTCAGGTGCTGCACCCTCTGCACAACAGGAGTGGTGAAATCTAGCTCATACACATTATAACTACGTTAAATAACTATTTTAAAATAAATGATCCTTATAATTAAAATTACTGGCAAAGAATTTATTTAAAACAATAGACTGCAACAAATATAGGCATGAAATGACACAGTGTAGAATGTTTAATTATTATTTCTTGTGGAGGGGAAAAATTCAGTTCTACCCAAAGATAGTGCCAGTGACTCTAACTCTTAATGCTGTGGTGACACTGACATTTCTCAACATCATAAAGAAGTTTCTTGTCCACATTAGGTATAACACTGTCACTTCTCCCATTCCAAATGCTATCTCTTAAGCAAACACCACTGATCATTTTGGGATTTTGGTTTTTTTTTTTTTTTTTGGTTTTGGTTTTGGTTTATCTGATGGAAAACATTTGAGATATGTAGCTATAAAACTACACTGTAGATGCAAGGGAAGCAACATTTATAAGCAAACTCTACATGGTGTTCAATTAATATAGCATTGAATTAACAATGGCATGGGTGCATCACACCCCAGAGGGAAAGAACTTGTGCCATGAGTTTTGAATATCATCTTGAAGCAGGCAGCCAGAAAGCCCCAATGCTTCTCCTGTCTTCACGTGCCAAAGCCAACACTGTCATAGAAATCAAAGGGAACTGGAAAAGAGAGTAACCAAAAATAGGAACTCAAGACTCTGGGTTCACTTCAAGAATGAACAATGTTTTTACCACTGGTATTTACATACTGTTTAGCTAGTTAACAGAGATAGCACTGAAACAGAGCTTGATCAATCTGTATCTGTGACCTCTTTATCTGAGTTCTTCCTTCTACACATCCTTACCCTAGTGGCCTTGTTTAGCCCCAATAGGCAAACTAGTTTTTATTTCACACCTGCAGTTTTCTGAGGTCACAGCATCACATCAGGAGTTCTGCTTGAAAAAGGAACTATAGACCATCTGGACTGCAACATTTACCCCTCCATAGCACTAGAGTCCCAGGCATATACAAGAACAAGCCCAGCCTTTTATATGAATGCTGGAATCTAAACTCAGGTCCTCAAGTTTGAGCAGCAAGTGTTCTTACCTTCTGAGTTATTCCTCCAGACTTCATGCAAATTGAGAAATAGAAGGGCAGATAGGTTCTAATTCGCCTAAGAAATGTACATTCTTAGAAGGATACCTTCTTACTAATTTGCTTAACTATCCCAATTTAGGCTAAATTATGTGGATACTATAGACATAATATCCCATTTTACAACCATGGAAATCAAGATGCTTAGCTGAGATTATAAAATGAATAGACCTGGTATTAATATGAAGCCTCTGTTCCTTTGGTATTAAAGGCATATTCTCTCAAGGAATAAAGCTAGATTTTTCTTAGGGCTTGTTTCAAATTTTAAAGAGAAGATTTTCCCCATAACAAAATGATTCCTCATTGGTAACCAAAAGTCTAGGCTTAGAAATGTTTCCATTTACTGCAAGACAATTCTGTTGATGGATAGGAGGCAGTTTGCTTCAGTCAGCCAAAAAGTAAACCAACAATTTCTTTCTTGATCCTCCTGTCAGTAAAGTGTTCCTACATTCACTAGCTTGGATCTACATAGACCTGGGTTACTCTATTAGGATATATTGGAAATGATCCCAGATTAGGTTTTAGCCCAAGACCTTGGAAGACTGTATCTTTAATGCCTTGTCTCTCAGATAAGTTTGAGCTTTTATGTTGAGTCCTTTAACTCTTAAGACCTGGATGCTAACATATAGGTAATGTATTCAAGGCCATAAGAAGGGGCAGGCCAGTCAGCCACCTCTGCTCCTGCTTAGGCACCAGATGTGTTTGTGAAGTATCTTGACCCACCCATCCATTCCATTCACTATCAAATTGTATTGTTCAATATTATATAAAGAAGTGTGTTCTAGCTAAGTCCCTACAAGATCACTAGATATAGTAAACCAACTATAGTTTTAAGCTTGTGAGTTTTGGAGTGATTTCTCTTGTAACAGATAACAAGAGTAAAGTTTGGCACTGGAAAGTAAATGCTTATGATAGCAAAGCTTCTAAGAACCAAAGCATTGTTAAGACTACATGGTTAGCAAAGCTCACAGAACTAGCATGTGAACCCATGAATCAATTCCAGAGACTGTTAGGCATTAAGAGCATGAGGAAACATTAGAAGACAATAAAAAGGCCAATCAAATTATGTACAGAGGCCAGCTAACAAAACTATTGTTTATAGTTCCAAGGGACTAGAAGAACAATCTTTGTGCTTTCTGAAGTCATGATAAGGAGATTTCAAGGCAGATATTCTTCTATCAGCTGGTGACAAAAAAAAAGTATGAAAGTTAAGGGACCAAAAGAATGGGAAACTCCTTCTGTGTCTGGAGCATAATGTAGAGGTAATAAGAAGAGCTCAGGACAGACAATCTTTCCTAACCAACAAAAACTGCTACCTGTAAGAAATAGCCTCAGAGAAAAGATCAAATTCATGGCCCTCTCTGTAGCGAATGGGTTAGAAGGAAAGATGAAGTAGAGGGTGAAAGTGTAAAACCCTTTTCACAACCTCAGAGAGACCAAAGTCAGTGCTTCATGGGTCCTTTCATCTGGACAAAATGACTACTAAGGACAAAAGGCCTTCTTAGACAAACCCTGTCCTCTCTTTAAAAATATTTGGCTTCTGAAACTTTTAGTGCATTATTCTGGGTTCACAGAGTACCCCGGGTGAAGAGTAAGCATTTTGAAGGAAGAGCTAGCTGTCTACAGAAATAGATTATAAACTAATACACATCAAGACCACAGAGCTTTTAAAAGAACTAAACAGGTAGGATGGAAAACAGTCATACTGTGAAATGAGACAGATGTGTTAGGGTTTTTTTTTTTAATTTTTTTCATGTAGTCAGAAATTAAATCTGAGAAAATTATTTGGCTCCAATAATGGACTAGTTGTTACCAAAATGAAAAGTATGTTCAATATCAAAATCAAGACCTCAAAAGGTGAATCAAATGGGCCTAGAGAATCACTGCCAAGCAGCAGTGTTGGCCTCTGAATTATTTAAATGGTAGCCTGTTTGACCTGGTTAGCTTTAACTGTCAACTTGACACATTCTAGACTCATGAGAAGTGAGCTTCAATTGAGGAATTGCCTAGATCAGATTGGCCTGTGGGCCAGTCTGTGGGGTACTGTCTTCACTGTTGACAGATATAGGGCAGCCCAGTCTACTCTGGATAGTACCATTCCCAACACAGGTAATCCAACCGTATAAAAAGCAAGCTGAGCAAAATCATGTTTATGAGTCAGTAACCAGTACCTTCTATGGTTCTTTCTACACATCTTTGGCTACTCGGTGAGTTCTTCATTTAAAGGCCATGTTGAGTGAACTAGGAAGCAGGACTGCCCTCATATTCTCGCCTTAAATTACTGCCTTGACTTCCTTCAATGAGAGACTTTGACCTGGAGTCATAAACTAAACTAAAATAAACCTGCCCTTCTCAAGATTTTGCTCACAATGATAGAAAAGAACCAGAACAATATGCTTGACAAGATTTCAGAATTGCTGTTAATCAGAAATTATTTAGGGGTATCTACTTCTTCTGGCTCTTACAATCTTTCCACCACTATATAGAACCATGAGCCCAGAGGGGAGGAATTTGATGAGGAAATCCCCGCTGAGTGCTCCAAGCCCCCCCACCCAGACTTCTTTAACTCTTGCATATTATTCAGTTGCAGGTCTCTGTGTTAATTCTCATTTACTCGAAGAACATCCTGATGAGGCCTGAGCAACACAACAGGATAACACATGTGAGCTCATAGAGAAGGTGACAGTATGTACAAGGCCGGTACAAGTACAAAACAGACAAAATCCGGCCACTGAGAAGAGAAAGTGGACACAAAGTCTCACCTGTAACCAAGATGCAATCTGATACTTCTTGGGAAGGGAAAAGCAGTACTCACCAATAGGCTACGTTGCCCAGGTATAGTTGTGCAACACAAAATGAACTCCATGGTTCTTTGATGAGCTTGTTTCATTTTGTTTTTTTTTTTTTTTTTGGTTTGGTTGATTTTTTGACATGTTTTTGTTTATTTTTTTTCTGCTTGTTCATTTTGACTTTAAATTTTGAAGTGTTTTGCTTGAGAAACAGAGACAGAGAATGAGAACATGAAGTTGGACAGGTGTGGGCATGGTAGGGACCTGAGAATAGTCATGGAGAAAAGTCATGATTAAAATATATTAAATGGAAAAAGTGAAAAACTAATATTTAAAAGTTTAAAAAGAAATTGCCACACAGTTCCCTTTTCTATTTAAATAAACGTATATTAATGTTATTTCAAAACTTTCTTATCATGGTCCATTGTTGGCAGGAAGAAAGGAGAGTAACTTGCCTCCTACTCATAGCCAAAGAACAAAACACTCCTAAATCTACAACAGACACGCTGTAATTAGTGGGGACCTTGCGGCAACATTGCAAGTGTACAAGAGTCTGCGAGATGCAGTAGTGAATGTAATTTTACATTTTCCATCTGAATAGAATAAGAACTACTTAAAGTTCAAGTTAAACATGATAGATTAAATATGGCTGCATATTCTTTAAATTCTTCTCACTGGGTGGACCTTTCCATTTTCTTCTTGTATCTAGTATTGTGTTTGGTGAGACAATTCAGTTGAAGGGAACCATTTTGACTTGATGAATTTATGCAATTCAGTAAACACCATCTACAAAAACCCACAGTAAGCACTGTATCTATTAATGAAAGATTAAATACGTTTCTCCTAAGACTGGGCACAATGCAACAATATCCATCTTATACTTCTAGGCAAACTCTAAATGTTTTAACTGACATATATATATACATATATAAATTCAAACAAGATTTATGTGAAGAAAACTGTCAAAGTATGTGGGAGGCAGGTTGGAACTAACCAGGAAGTATATGAACTTCCCAAGATATAATGTCAAAGATACAGAATGATTAAATTGTTAGAAATTGTGGAATAATATAATTTGTAAGTATCAAATTATTTTAAAAGTCTACACGTTGAACAAAAGAATACGCAACATCTCAGTAACCATTCCAAAATGAAGAAGCGGGGCTGGCTAGATTGCTCAGCAATTAGTAGCATGCACTGTTCCTAGAGAGGGTGTGGTTTCAGCTGCCACCACTCATGGAGGATCACTCACAATCATCCAAAACTCTAACTCCCAAGGTACCTGCACCCAAAAACACACACACACAGATATGCGCATGCCTGCATGCATGCACACACACACACACACACACACAATTAAGTATAAAAATAAATCTTTAAAATATTTTATAAGAAAATTAAATCTTCTGAAAGAATTGTGTATATGTCTAAGTAAAGTAATGGATCTTTACACCTTCCACTAAAGCATTCTCCCATGTGTGCACTTCAGTATAATTTTTTTAAAGAAAAAGAGGAAGAAAACTCTGCTGCCCTTCAGTTAGCAATGAATTCATAAATACAGTGCCAAATTCATGGGTCCAAAGGGAAAGGAAAGCAGAGCATGCAGGTCAGTGGGAGGGTGCTTGACCAGCATTGCATTGGCACCCTACTCAACACCACAAAATGTGATGGATGGGTGGATGAAGAGAGGGACAGAAGATAGAAGGATGAAAAGAGTACATTTCTCTGAGTTATTGTCCTAAAAACACATACTTTCAATCTGACCATGAGGAAAAGCATTAGACTAATCCCAGAAAAGACACACTGTACACTGCATGTGATGAGTGCTCCGCTACACTGTCAAGGTCATGGCCAAGAAGGAAGACTAAGGAACTACCAGTTAAAGCTCAGTGTCATGTGGTTTCCTGGAAGGGATCCTGCAAAGAAAAAAAAAATGACATCGAGAAGCAGCCAAGGAATCAGGATAAATGTGCATTCAATAATAAAATTACATATTTAATGTCAATATGCCAATATTATTTTATTAACTCCAACAAAGGTCACACTATTTTCTGAGACTAAGATAAGGAAAACTGAGTGGGGAGTTTATAGGAACATCTGCACTGTGCTCTCAATAACTCAGAAATCTAAAATGGCTTGAAAGAGAAAGGTTGTTTTTTAAGAGAATGAGTCTAGAAAATTTATAGAATAAGACTATACGTTAATCCAGTTATTAGCTATAAGACTTAAGACTGGTGATGGGGTGTTGTGATGAATACACAGAACGATAAAATGGAGCTTTAGAAATACACTAATGCTAATATAGTCTCTTGATTTTAACCAAAACTAGCAGGAAATTTCTAATATAAGAGATGTTTCCAGTGCATGGAGATAGAAAATATGGAAATGCATGCATATGAGATGAACAATGATCCTCATCTCACACTGAAGTTAACACACAGTCTGGGATAGATAATCTTGGTTGTTAACTTGACAAGCCTGAGAAGAACCCTCAGTCTCAATTGATGAACTGTTTCCATCAGATTGCCCTCAGCACATGTTTGTGGGAAATTTTCTTGACTCCTAGTTGAGGTAGGAAGGCCCAGACCACTATCCACACTCCCATCCCTAGGCAAATGGACCTGAGCTATATAAGAATGTCAGATGAGCAAATCAGTAGGCAGCATTCTTTGCTTGAGTTTCTATCTTTAGGTTCCTGTCTTGGCTTCTCTTGATGATGGACTATAAAGTGTAATGTGAATTAAACCCTTTCTTTCCTTCCTTCCTTCCTTCCTTCCTTCCTTCCTTCCTTCCTTCCTTCCTCAAGTTGGTTTGTTTAGTGTTTCATTAAAGCAATAAAGAAGGAAAGTAGAAAAAGTGAACTGTAGCTTTAAATATATAAAGCTAAACTATTAAACCTATAGGATAATAAAAAAGATGTATATATAAAAGTAGATTGAATGTGTAAAATACCTTCATGTAGATTTAGAGAAAAAAAGAGATCAAATATTAAAAACTAAAAACTGAATACGAAATATATGCGTGTTCCCTTCATTATTCTTAAGTTTTCTATAGGTCTGAGGTTTTCAAAAATAACTATTTAAAGAGATAAAATTATGCTAGGAATTGTCTGGAATAACAAAATTTGGCAATATTCTGGCTATAGAAGAAAAGCCAAAAAGAAGCAGTAAAGAGATACACAAGAGAAGAGTAAGATAAACATGAAACTAAGATTCGTGAATTTAACACCATAAAAGGGTCATCGGCGACTTAGATAAAAGTAGTTTCGTGAAATACATGGAAAAAGGAGGAAGGATTTAGACTGTGGTGGGAGGGTACAGATTATGCATCTGTTCATTTCTACTCTTTCAGTGGTGAGTTAAAGGTCTTTATGTGAGGCTTAGTCCAGGGAAATTTGAATTTGCATAATGTCCATGGTCGTACACAAATTATTGTTATTATACAGCAGCTTCACATTAAGTGCCTTTCTCTGAGAGAAATTAAAACTATTCTCACTCAAAGTGCTGTGCAGAAATCATGAGCACAGATTTATTCTTAGTCACTTAAAACAGCTATCCTTCAGTTGTTCGTGCAATGAGCCTCAGTTTCAAAGAAAGAAGTGAATCCCTGATACACAAACGTACACACACATACACACACACACACACACACACACACACATATAGGAATATGAACTTTTAAAGGCATTGTGAAGCTGAGAACCAGATGCCAATGGGTGAATGATATGTGGTTCTGCTTCAGAAAATCCAAAGAATGTAGACAGAAAGAGTACAGAAAACATGGCAGTAGCTTATTGGAATACAGTGCTAATATAGGAATAATCTAAAGTCCATTGTTGGGAATTTCTTAAACTGCAGACAACATGTTCTGCGTCTCAGTTATGAGGGAGACTTCCCAATTCTGAATTTATGAAATCTCAAAAACTTAACACACCCATTAGAAATGATTTTACTTTATGCAAATTAAACTGTTTTTTTAAGTTGTGGTAAATATGGAGGCTTGACTTTTGACACTGCCTGATTTGGAAAGTAAGCGACCATGTGAAGTGTGGGGAAAGTGGCCTTGACTGGTTCCCAGAGTAGAAATCCCCAACTGTTCTACCACAAACAGGATACAAGTGCATCACGACATTCATTATGTTCAGGTTCAGAGCTTATCTGGCAGGCCCTGGACCCCAGCAGTCATGAAATAGGAATTTCAGCTGGAAGCAACCTTAATAGTTGGCCCATAGGATGTATGCACATAGTGTTGTTGCTTGGGTTCACTATGGTGAAGCACCAGAGCACTATCTTAGGACAGCAGCTACCATAGAAGAAGGTACTATATTTCCTCTATGATTCTTAGCTCTTAGAGTTCTTGATCACATAGAGCTATGGAAAGGAGAGGTATGCCAACTCTCTTACTACTTTGACGTCTTGTCCAGACAACAGAAGAATGCATATGTCTTAGTTCCTCTGAACAAATAACAGTGGTTCTCAACTGTCCTAATGTTGTGACCCTTTAATACAATTCCTCAAGTCGTGGTGACACCAAACTGTAAAATTATTTTCATTGCTACTTCATAACTGTAGTTTTGCTATAGTTACAAATTGTAATATAAATACCTGTGTTTTCTAATGGTCTTAGGTGGCCCCTGTGAAAGGCGTTGCAACCCACAGGATGAAAATCACTGACATCAGAGAAGCCATGTGTCAGAGCATGAAGTCCACCTGTGGTCAGAGAATATAAATAGCCCTCATATACCTTCATTACATAATAAGGAAAAATAAAAGTCAACAAATGTAGCATTTTATTCAGTATCTTGGTGTGAGAGGTTGAAAAATAAAATATTTTTAGCATAAGTGAAAGAAGGAAATAAAGTAAAAGCAGACAGTAATATATTTTAAAATAGATATTGAGGATTTTGCTTGCATACAAATGTATAGGCAATTAAGGCAAATTTTTCAAATTTAATTACTTAGGAAGACTTCCTTAATTAGGAAGACTAACCACAACAAATAATACAAAATTTTCAATAACGAATTTCGAAGTATGTTTAGTCACTAAAATGGAACTAAGATCTTTAAAAATGTAGACTATTAATCTCCAAAGAACTGGGAAAGAGAATCCGCAATTGAATTCAAGTTCCTGTTCTACAAACTTTATTTGGGAGACCATCGGACATCTGGTGATGAGAGGTCGTATTCATCTTTTCTTCATTCCCCAAGTATTGAGGTCAACAACTTGCTCTAGAAATCAGAAATAAAACAGTGAACTTTACTTGGCAAAGCTGTAATCTCAACTCAGCTTCTGTTACTATTATTAGTGAATTCTGAATTTGAGTTTTGCCATCCTTCTATCCCAACAAACTACAACCAGCAGCCGAAAGTTAAGACATTATTTTCATTTTCAAACAAAATGTGTATCCAGTCAATGACTCTATTTCACAGTCTGTTAAAAGAAATATCCTAGCTTTGGAGTAGAGAATACATTGAAAGCATTATAAAATAAACAAGATTCCAGAGGCTTGAGGATTGTGTGTGAACATGAACCTCAGGAACTGTCACATGAATCTGTTCAAAGAGCCTGTCTCCACATCCTCACCCATCACTTAACTGCTCCCTGCAACTGCGAAGGAGAACTGTCAGATGACAAGACGTGTTGAAATACAAACTCCTTATAAAATCCAGGTTGCATTTTTGCCAGATCTAAGTAGTTTTCACAACTCTAACAAAATAAGAGGAAATTTATTTTTTCTATAAACAATGAAAGTGTAAAGGAGAGATACTGCTACACTTGCCCTATGCACATGCTGACAGACAAGCCCCCACTTGTCATCGAGGCAGCAGGCACAGGACAAACAAGATAGAAACTGCTTGTACAAAGTTCATCCTGTGACTGTGAAGAGACGAGGTAAGAAGTGACTTTCCTAAATGGACAGGAACGAAGGATGAAAGAGTAACATAAGAGACAGAAAAACAGTGGAATCATTGGAACACATCCCAGGTTCTTAAATCCTTTCACCCCTATTAAGGACTTTAAAACTTAATGGCAAATTTCAAAATTATCTAGGACAATAAACATGCTCCATTAGAGACAGACAGAATACGATGACTGTAGGTATCAAACCGGGAGTACGAAATCCATGGCAAAGCAATGTCGATTTAGAGAAAGGCTCACCTTTTAAGAAATTACAAGTGATAAGAGAGTCATTCTGAGGAACAATGTTTCAGGGCGTGAAGTATTTCAGCACTGATTGTAATAGCATGTACCAGACAAGGTTTATGTACATTCAATTCTTTCCTGTGAAGGAAAATTGTGCCAGAAAACATGCTGTCAACACCTGGCTGCCCATCTCTCAGGTAGCTCCAGCAGTGTGAAGAGTCTGGGCTGGGGCCGGAGGAATCAGGAAAGGAAAGTGAACCCAGATGCTTAGAATCAGGATAGGTGAACAGAGTTGGATTTCGTAATGGGATTTGATTTTTATCAAATATGTAATTTCATATATGTGCTGAGTATAACTTTTCCAAAAAATCAGTAGGAGAGTGTCTATTCATCACATGCAGGAGACAACCAGTTTAAAGTAGACTTTGGCCATAAGTTTACATGTAAGTTCTTCATGAGATAGGATTCAGCAACACTCTGCTTAAGGACAATACTAAATAAGGGGATATCATGTTAGTGATCACAGAATGAAATCATCAAATACAGAGGTGTAGCAAATACCAGATACAGATGCCTAATTTCTAAATCAAGGAATAATATGGATGTACCTAGTAACCAAACAATTGCTGAGCATGGAATACATATCAGCTCCTAGGACAGATGGGACAAGCACACACTAACAAGAAAACTACATTCTCATCCACATACTCAACAGAAAGACCAGCAAAGACCATAGTCTCGAAAAAAAAGAAAAATTTACTGAGGTTGGGAATAAACTATTAGAACTTTCTTTAGTGTTTTTACCCTATAAGGAATAAAGTGTTGAAGCTATTCTAACATGGTATATGCAAATTGGTATGGATGTGGTCACTGAGCCCAAATATGAGCCCATCACATGCTGTCTAGTTCATCATGATGTCCCCATGCAACAGTGACAGTTCAATAAGACAAGTGGCCTTTGATCCTGTTAGAACTGTTGCAATTTAAGTGCAGCGGTTTAGCAGATTGAGGTCTTTAATGAAATTCACTCACCCCTTGTGAAAAAGAAAATTTAAAAGACTTTGGCAAAAAAAAAAAAAAGAGTCCATATAGAGAAAGCAACTCTCTGAGCCAGTGCTGATTCTGGAGGACCAGAACTTGGAGGACAATACAATTTCATCAGGGCTAAACCAGTCATGTTACTTTTGTTTAAATATTACAGGCCATGACAGTGTTAATATTGTCTACGAGATACATCTTAAATTCCAATGAGAAAATATATTGCACGAAAATCTATTCAACTCCTCATTCCATTTCGATTCCTATGACTGGCTAAGTTTCATAATATATCTATTATAGTCATAGTTGGTTACATTTGTATTTTAGTACAAGTACATGATTTATACCTAATGTTACATACATCAGAATGTAAACTAATAAAAGCATTTTACTTTACGTCATGCACCATCAAAAACATTTGCAAGTCATTGATCTGCGAGGCATAAATTTTTGAAATAATAACTTTATGAAACTAATATCAGAATCTAGAATATGTTAAAAGGGATTTTTGAACATTTGAAAAGAAATGCAAATACAATAAAAAAGAATGCAATAGTCATCAGAAAACAGTTTTCTTTCCTGAAAATATGACATACCTGAATTCAATATCTTTTAAATGAATTTCTCACCTTTTAGAACTAAGAAAATTTTATTCTATCATAAGCAAAATGTAAGATGTGATGGAAGGTGCAAAATTCAGGAGACACTTCAGATACCATCAGCCCATGGTTCTTTGCCTACTTTAAGAATGAGATGCACAATTAACCTGTTCTCCCATCATTCACTGATTCCCAGTTAGTACTTTCCCTTCCTTCTTGAGCTGCTGGCATTCCATCATCATTGCCATCATCCCCTTGCCAGGCTTGGCTTACTCTCCTCTTCCTGGCTTCCATTACTCAACTTTTATACTCGAACACCAACTCTATGCTTGAATAAAAAAGCAACTGTATCTGAACTATACACAGCAACGTTGTCTAATACCACTTTACCCTCATAAGCAAATGGTCCTTTGTGGGAAAAAATAGCCAAGGTGGTGGAGGTGTCCCACAGGCTTTCCACACCGGCTGGTCCCACATACACGAGAAACGTCTGGAGTTCCAAAGGCTGGAGGCTTTGGCGATGGCACACCCCAATGACACAAGGAAGTCCTTGGTTCCAGAAATGTTTATTTTCATGGCAGATGGTGGATGGATTTGGATGTACCTCCCTGAAACTCAGGGCAGACCTGAGTTAAACAGGGAGGGAGAAAGGGGGGAGGTTCTGGGAAGAATGCTTAATTTGCTCTGCCCTCTGGCCTTCATTAGTATGTAAATCCCTAGGGTCTGAGGCCTGTAGTCACACCCTCTACCTGTGCACATTGGGAGGGGCTGTAATGGCCTACGTGACTGAACAAAGTAGGTCTATGGAGACTAGACTGGGTTCTGGGGATATGGCCGAACACCTGCCATTTCTCCCTTGGAGTCTCGGGGTTCCAGGCCCATGCCCAGCCATAAACCAAGATACCCTTACGAAGTCCCACAGTCCTTGATACTACTCAACATGGTATTCAATTTCCTAGATCCACTTAGTCATTGCTTCACACTTTTACATATTTTGGGACATGAATAATTTCTCTTCTATTTTTGCTATATTGTCATGATTTGTTTCCAATTTAAGTAAGATAATTGAGTTAATAACAGCCAACTACCTGTGCCTATGCCCATAAACTCTATTTACTCATATGGCAACATGGTGAATATACCAAGCACCTAAATAGGATCTATCAAAATTAGGAAAATATGAAAAGCTAGCTTATAAATGCTAAAAGAGTCCTGAGTTCTACAGAACACTTGCCCTAGAAGTGGTTTAGTTTGAGTATGGTTATTTCCCAGATGACTCCAGGAATGGTAAATTTATTGTGTCAACTTTGGTGAGGTCACAAGGCACTCAAATATTTTCTGGGCTTGTCTATGATGATGTTTCTAAAAGAGACGACTGCTGGGATCTGGGACTAACTCATGCCTGCTGTCCTCCCTGTGCAGGTCTGTTGAACAGTCTGTTCAGTGCTTGAATAATAGAATGAATTAGAAAGAATTCTCTTCCTCTGCTTAATTGCCCTCCAGCTAGAATCCTGGTCTACTGGCTTCAGTCATCAGCTTCACTATTGGTTCTCTTGGTTATCCAGCCTTTCACTTGTAGACAGAATTTTCAACCTCCATTATCATAAGAATCAATGTCATGTGATAATTAAAGAGAAGACAGACACACACAGACAGCTACATAACCATTTCTTTTGCTCAGTTAGTGTTCATGTACTAACATAGCCCCCTTAGCCTCCATTCCCATTGGGCAGTGTTTTGAGGACCAAGTGACATCAATGTTTGCAGTAGGTGGCTTTTCATGAGAAGAATTTTGAATGTGGAGAACCTGAATATTTTATAATGGGTGGTAAAAGCAAACTCCCCTGACCTTCCCTCAGAAGGAGACATTTTCTTTATTATACTGAACAGTAAGCAAACCTGTCTTCTCTCCAAAGGGAGACAGATACTATCTAATATCAGATGTTCTCCGCTGTACAAACATTCCTGGAAAATAATCCAGTGCAAAAGGGCAATGAGTTGTGGCTCTCAAGACAAACAGAGATTGGCGAAATATATGGAGAATTAGCTCCTAAGATGGCTGACCCCTCTACCTGCACATCTGCCTTAGGGCTCTCTACTCAAGAATCTGTACTAGGAATTTCTCCTATAACCTGAGTGCCTGCATTTTTATTAGACTGATTCCTATTTACATACATTTCCCCATCTCAAAAAAAAAAAAAAAGCCAAAAGGCTTCTTCTACAGCTCATCACCTTCCTTGTCTCTCTCTTTTGTGGCAAATCTCATGATATAAAAATCATCTGTATAAATGCACTGGCTCCTAAGTTTTCTTCTCCCACTCATTTCAGATCTCATTTTATTTGAGTTTCTCTTCCCTGTCACTCTAACAAACTCTAGTTATCAAAAGACCACCGCCAATGGGTGCTGAGGACAAGAGTCCTCTTTTGTACTTTACAGAGTACTGTTGGCATGCTGTGTCCTCAAATGATGAAAGGAGTGAGCCAGTCTTATGTAGTCTTCCATAAGAGCACTAACATCCCTCAGACCTAATGACCTTTTAAAAGGCTCAATTTCCTGGACTGGAGAGAAGGTTCAGTGGTTAAGATTGCTTGTTCCCCTATTATGATGACTGGAGTTTGAATCCCAGCACCTATATGAGACAGCTCACAGATACCTGTAACTTTAGTTCCATGAGATCTGGTGCTCTTGTTTGGCCTCCACTGGAACCACATACATACATGTAGATATGCACACACATTCACAATTACCTTGGACGTTAGAATTTCAAAATATGAATTAGGAGTTGATATAAGGATCCAAACCATAGTGATCACAAACAACTTTTATGTAGCCAAAACTCTACAGTCCATTGAGTTCTCAATTTGATCTATCAGCCAAATTTGACAAGTTATGTTCCTTATCTCTTTTGACCCTATGATTCACTGAACTTTCTAGAAAGAACTTCTACAACATGTTCACTAGCCTTTACACAGTCACTCTGAGTCTTCATTCTGAAGTCCACATCTTCACTCTAACCTGTGAATGCTGAAGAAGGGTGCCAGAGCTCCATGCATCTGTTTTCTGACTATACTCATTTTCTGGATAGTTCATCTAGCTTCCTTGTTTTAAATAGCATCTAATAGCTGCTATTGACTCAAAAAGTTATGTTTATACTCCTACGTCTGTTCTATACCATGCAATTTGTTGTAGAAAAACATTACTATCTTGTCTATAATCATACAGCATGTTATAGAAGGTTAGATATATGATTTCCTTATTTTTGGCCCATTGTTCTTGCATTTAAGACTTGCACACCTAACTTTGAAAGGCTACTTGATATATGGATACATTTTTGTCAGGATTTCCATGTATATATATAAGACAAAAAGTTCTGTTTTGTTTTCTTTAAATATCTATTGTTTGTGTCTATCTAATAGTCTAATATTTCTAGTTTACTTTTTATCCAAGGCCCAGAATAGACTTCCTGAACTCATAAAATATTCTGGACTTGACTCTCAGGATCATCTGATACTTTGTTTTTTCATCTTTCCTCAGTTGCCACTCATCTTCAGAAAGGCACCTTCAAATATGAATTTTCGTCTATAAATATGTTTTTCCTGTTCCTGATTTTAAAGACTCTGGTTCATTTTAAGCCATTGAAATTTAATGATCAAATAGAAAGTTAGTCAAAAGTGAATCTCCTTACTCAAGTAACCTAAATAATTTCATAATCAAACCATGTTTATATTTAAGAACTTTAAATATCACTTTTATATTAATACATTTATCTTTTGAATAATACTGAACTATTTTAAAGATCTCAAATGTCACCTCCTCTGGTAATGCTGTCACTTGGTCCTTATCCCAATTTTGTTTCTTTTTCTTTCCCCTTCTTTTTACCTCTTTTTCTCTAAATCACACTAATCACATTTGGTTTTTAATATTTCATTATTTATGCTTTTTATTATGCAAGTTTGATGTCTCGACATTTGTTTTAATGAGAAATAAATCCAATTACTATTTGTGTATTAGTCCTTTTCAGCAGGAGATGAACGAAATACACCAGGGTTGTAAGTTGGCAACTCGGTATTTTCTCTCAAGTGCATATTAAAGTCCAGAAACCTGAAGAAACTATGAAATGGTCTATAAACGTACCTGTGATTTTATATTTCATCTGTTATCTTTGTAATAAGTCCATGCACTTCCCTACTAAGATGTTTGCACTACAATGACAGTACATTTTCATAACTCTCAGTATAAGCCAACTGGAAGTAAAGACTTTGGACATGATACCCATGTGTATCACCTGTGGTAGCTTCAATTCTCCTAGAAACAATAGCTATTTGAGTATATAGCTATAGAAAATTTGAAGTGGCCTTAATAATTTTAGAAAGATATATTGAAATATATTGAAAAACATATTTTACTACAAGATGGACAGATTATAGGCAGACATATGGTAGATAGTGCAAAGATCCATAGATAGTATTCCCTGTCAGTAAAGGCTGTGCTTAGTCAGACACACACATTAACTCTCTTAACTTTTCCACCTTTGTCTTGGGTCTGCATACAATATAAGCAAAGAAAACTTTCCAGAATAAAAGTAAATTTGAATGCTAGGAAGTTGGCAGCTATCTCAATTCTTTCCGTGTTACTCTCAGGCTTGGAGAGAAGTGATGGATGTGCATTAAAGAGCTATGTCATCTTGGGCAGCTTTCTATTCAGATAGTTATTAGAGCTTCTTCAATAGAAGCAACTGTCCAGAGGACAGCTTGGGTTGAACCATATTACAGAACTAGTCAAGACATCATTACATTGTCCAAACAAAGCTTCTTCCTTTAGCTCCAAGGAGCTAGATCAAGAACTACCACTGATGAGCACCCAGGCAATCTATGATTTTTAATTACTTCTGTATAGTTGTGACCAAATAGTGTGCATGGTTTCAGGGAGGAAGTTTACATTTTGGCTCATGATTCCAGATGGTTCAGTCCATAAGCGTTTGGCCACATGTGCTTGAGTAGAAGATAATGGTGGTGGGGACATGTGATAGGATAACTGTTCACCTCATAGAGGACTGGGAAACAGAGAGCGACATGAAGAGGTCTGAGATAATATTCTTCCATGCACCTATACCTATGGGCTGTTCCTCTAACTTGTCCTCTAACTAGTGTACACATCCCATAGATTTCACAATGTCTCAAAGAGGCATCAACACCTGGAGACCAAGTTTCTAAAATGTGAGCCTATGGGAAACACCTCAGCTTCAAATCATTCAAATCATTCGTATAAACCCATGCTAGACATTATAGACATTTTAGACCTACAACTCCAGAAGAGATGGAAGGAAGAAATAAAGGAAAAGGGAAGGAAGAGCTGAACAAAAGTCTCCTCCAACTCTAGAAAAGTGGCAACCAGTGGCAGAATGAAGCTTTGCTATTCTCAACTGAAAAGCAATCAGTCAAACAGGCATACATGTCTTATGTACAGAATAATAATATGCAGATACATTTTTGCATGTTTATAATATAAATGCATGAAGTTATGCAGTATATAAAGCACAATTTTCTCTAAATTTTGAGTGACTTAATATGCTCCGCGACATAAAATATGACTGCATTCAAAACTCCCTGAGCTTAAAACGTTTCACAGATTAACCACTAGTCACAGAACATGGATATATCAAACACACAACACAAATCTTAAAGACGGTGCATGGCAGTTTCATACCACTCCAGAAACGTGGGATGCGGACTGCATGCATCTTTTTAAGTAAATGAGGAAAAGAAATTTGGATCATAACGTTTCTCATTTGCTGTCTCAGTAATGATGATGAAAAGGAGGAAACCTGCCATCCATTTCTTAGACAGGCTAGGTCAACAAAACCCACCGTACTGAGGTGCGCTATGTCTCCCTGTACATCTCACCGATTTCTCCAGGTTTTCTGGGTTCCCTGACATTTCTTTTGCACCTGTCCCCTCCCCCCAACCTCTTTCGCCCACAACACACATGCCTTTCCCCCTCCCCTTCTTCTTCCTTTCCCTCTCTTCTAATTAGGCAGGGTCTTTCTTCCATCCATTCTTGTTCTAAATAGACCAGCTTAGTCTATCGCAGCTGACGCCTCTCTTCCACCTTATCTTTTTTTAGGCACAATGCCAGCTCCGCTTTTCTTGTGATTTGTGAAAGTCTTTCTTTCCTCTGTCCCTGCCCAGGCCTCCTACCCCCTGCCTAAGCTTTTCCTTTCTCCTCTATTATCTAGTATGCTCTCTGTTATATTTCTAGCCCTTAAAGTTCACAGGGCTCCCAAGAAAGGAAAACTACAGCTGTGGAGAAACAACAGAAGTTTGCCCAAAAACCAGTCCTGGTTATTTGTATCTAGTTTACCATGTGGCTTCTAGACAACAGCTTAGTAGCTCAGAAGTCAGGGGAAAAGCCCTCTAAACACCAAGCAAAATTCCTGCAGAAAGCACTTGGGATCTGTTTCCTCTTAAGCCTCAGGAGACTCCTCCAATTTCCAGCATCCATATGATAAAACAAGACATATTTAAATTTTCCCTTGTCTGCTAGAGAACTAACTAGTTCCATGTAACTCACAATAAAAATGAGGCTCAGCTTCCAGGGATTTATCATCAACCAAAGAGTACACATGGAGGGACCCATGGCTCCAGCCATATATGTAGCAGAGGATGGCCTTTTTGGGCATCAGTGGGAGGAGAGACCCTTGGTCCTGTGAAGGCTCGATGCCCCAATGTAGGGGAATGCCAGGGTGGGGAGGCAGGAATGGGTGGATGTGGGGGAGAGCACCCTCATAGAAGCAGGGGGGAGGGAGGATGAGATGGGGTGTTCTGGAGGGGAAAACGGGAAAAAAGATAACATTTGAAATGTAAGTAAATAAAATATCCAATTAAAAAAATGCATCTCAAAATGCATCCCATTTTGAACTGCGAGTTGTAATTAGGAGAAAGAAGTATATTTCATTTGAATGAGATGTTTGTGGTCATTTCTAGACATGGAGAAATATACTCAAGTGCCTACTGTTTAGGCTTAGTGACTTTCAGAGACTCTTACAAGCAAGATATTCCCAGAGGAAAATTCTACAACAGAATAGCCAGTTTGGATTTCTACATTTGACCCATTTCTTTATTTGATTTTCAAGGATCTGAAAATCTTAATTGTTCCAGTCTTGACTATTGTTACGTGTTTTGTTTTTCTATTACATTCCTTATGTCTATTTTTATGGCTGGATTAGTTGCGTAGAAGTATTTTCTGTACACTGCAAACACAAGATGCCAGGTGACTTCACCTCAATACTGATCTGCATGGTTGTTTCCATTGCACAGACAAATGACTGTGTCACGTGATTTGAAAACAGCATGAATATATTCAAACCGTAATGGAGAAATTGACCATCACAAACTTAATTGGATCCCACCCCCTTCCGAATTCCAAGTGCAACTGCAATAATCTACTTGCCTTCTGACCTGCAGAGGAAACAAAAATCTTCATGATTATAACTGGGAATATTTTTATTCTCATATTTGCAAAATCAAAAATATAAAAAAAATAGATAAAAGAGGAGGGGAACAAAACAAGCAAGCAAAAAACACTAACCACGACGACACTGGGAATGAGGAACTAAGTAGCTTACTTGCTCTAGCCAGGACCACAGAGGCTGTGAAGGGAACCAAACTTTTCAGACAAGCATTTCAGTAAACCACACTTGAATTAGTCTTATTAATTCAAAGGAAAGATACAGAAAATATGTAAATTCAAATTAGAGCACAGGGCAGCGAAAGATGAACAGAACAGACAATAAAGAAACAGACAAAACAAACTACAGGATCCCTGCTATTTAACAAGGATGCCCAAGCCCCAAAGCAGTGAAGGCAGAAATCTATACTCCCAGAATCTGCTGAAGAGAAATACTGTCAGGATGAAGAAGGGGACGCCTTAACACTGGACAGCTTCTGCACAGCTATATTTTGCCCTGTGAAATTCTGTGAAAACAGCACTGTACCAGTAATATTTAATTGCAGCATAAAAATTCAAACATCATTTACTTGATATAGAATAGGGATAGTATGTAAATTAAGTAAGTTTCTGTTCGTGTCTTCTTACTCACATCTGTTGGCAGTTTAAATAGTTTTAGTGTCATTAATTGTTATAAAAGTGCAAGATTTGCTGTATGCTTGCCACTTAGGACCAAAGGCACAAAAGTCTAATTGAACTAAGTAATTAGTAATTTGTCATTTCCTATTGTCAGCAATTACTTTCCATTAGAAATCCTCACTGAAAATTCTAATTTGAAGTGAGCTTTGCATTTTATTGCTGTCCATCCAAATTAGTTTAAAATTGACAGCTCCATTTTCATTTAAAAAATTTAAAGATATTAAATATGCTTGAAGGAGCTGGGCAGAGAGTGCATGGGCTGCATGTGTACACACACACACACGTGTGCGCATACACAGACACACATACTCATACACACGCAAACACATAGATACAAACATACACATACAGAGAAAGAGCTAACGCCAGGGAGATGCTTTTTATTCCCAAAGAAGGAAGTTGCTATAGAAGCCCTCACATTCTCCATGCCTCTGTAACACCACAGGTTTCTGATTTTTACATTTGCACACAGCGCCCTGCTGAGCTGCTCCCACCTGCGTGCTGATGGACAGGGGAACAGCACACTATTAGGCTTCTTTCTGGGGTTCCTGTCTCCCTCTGGGACAGGGCTGTTGAATGGTTTTTCATTTGTTCTTTCTTCATGCTCCGCTGGCCAATCAACACTCCCTTCCTTCAGTTCTGAGCACAGTGTAGAGCTAAGGGGAAACTTACATCAGCCCTCAAAAGTAACGCCAAGCAGGTGATTTATCATTAGTGTCTGCCCACTGATTTGCTTTCAACTAAGGGTGACTTGGGGAGCTAGCCCGGCTGATGGTGGGCGTCTTTGGAAAGGTTGGAGCCCCGTGTGTTCTCTGGATGGTCTTCCTCAGCTAACATAGACATCAGTATTCTTTAAAGTCCAGCTGGGATTCTTGAATAAGTAAATCAGGTGTCCAGGTGTCAAAATTTTTAAAGGAGGAAGTGGAATCCACGTTTCCTGTTCATCCATTGTTAAAGTCCTTAACAAGCGGCAGATATTTAATTGAGAGGCTTGCATAAATATTCATGTACACAAAGGCCCAAATACTTCAGTGAAACAAACAGAAGTTACTTGAAGAAAACCATATTCATGTATTTATTATGAAACAGTTTATGTCCACATAGAACAGATCACAATTATTATACCAGTGCTAAAATTACATTAAAAGGTAAAAGACAACGAAATTTCACAATTACATCTCTAATAACTCATTAGTCAGAGTAGTATTGACTGCATATATTAATTTAAATGATCTGTCTTGCTAGTCTATTTTTTCCTAAATCATATACATGTTAAAAATGACTCATAACCCTGGAAATGGTTAAGAACTTCTCTTCTCCTTTTAAACAGGCACTGTAGTTATTACTCTTAGTTCACACACTTTACTTTCTCAGAACAACTCTTACAAAGTGACCCCTTTGTTAACACACTAGCCATACCACACATCTGTAACATTTAAATGAACATTAATTAATGCTAATTTACAATAAAACCAATGTAGAAGCAAATTATGCTTTCTTGAGCACTGAAAGCCTTTATCGTGCCCACTGTGTTGAAGAATGTCGGTGTATCTTAACTACCTGCCTGTAAATAATATTTCCCACAAATCTTCAAATATGCACAGAAAACTCTAGAAAGACACAGAATACTAGTCTCATTATAATTTGGCTTTACCCATAATAATCTAATGTGTGTCCTGTTTGCTTTTGTCACTGTGCTAGAAGTCAAGGCCAAGTCTTCCCATGGGATCTACTGAAATAAATTTTAAATTTTTTCACTATCCTGCCACAACACTTTCTCACATAAATCCAGAATTAGCCAGAATATCTCAGTTTTACATAAATTTAAATTAGGCAAATTATAAAATTGTTGCCCTCCCACGTCACATGTCAATATACCTATATAATTCTAAAGAAATGGGATTCGTAGAAGAAAAATAAGCCACAGACTCTAATTCGGCTCATTCTAAAATTGTATGTAATTGCCAATAAGGCACTGAAGAGAAGAGAGAATTAAATTAAAAGTTCAATAAACACTGATCAATATGCTTGTAAATACCAAGTCTATAAAATGATCTTCCCTTTAGATGGAGTTCTGTCACATGAACACATTCCATGTTTTGAAAATTGGGCTGATCATTTTGAAATCTGGTTAAATTTATTTCTAATAGGAATAAGCCAGAAACCTGGGAAGACTGCCAGGGAGGACAGAAGAGAGAGAGAGAAGGAAAGCAAGCAGCAGCCTGGTTTGTCAAACTGTCGCTACCTCCTGCTTCTGCATTAGCTCACAATCAGCTGAATAAAGAACTCATCTGTGTCTGAGGTGTAAATAAATCACAGGCTTCAGTTACTTCACCACTGGCTGTTTGTCATTGAGGAAAATAATGGTTAATCAATGTCTAATCAATGAAGATGTGTAACATATTAGTTTGCAGTCCTTCATCATCCTATTTTCTTCAATTGCCTGGGGGTTTGTGTTCAGTACTTACACAATCGATTACAATTGAGAGTGATCACTCAGCCCGTGTTGAGAGCTGTCAGCTGAGCTTTCCAAGAGGCGGCTTTATCCTGGTGTTTAATATGAGATGCTAATATTTAGCTGCAGCTGACAAACCAGGTTCCATGGTGGAAGGTTTTATGAGAAGCGCTTAAGTAACTAATTGTATCACTACATGTCACTTGATGAAACTAAACTTTTCCTGACTTCACAATAATCATAAGCATTACTGGCTTGCTGTGGAAAATTAAGGAAAATAGCCTCCTGCTTGAGTCTGATCATGCCTGCGGGGAAGGTCTACGAAAGGCAACTACCAATGACGCCTTTATAAATAACTACGGGGGCTGGAGGAGGGGACCAGATTCTTCCATTTTCATATAAAACAACATTTTTCAACATCAGAATCCTTTACAGGTGTCTTCAAATGTTCCTTAATCTCTCACAAACAACACAGACTGCAGCCTGTCTGCACATTTAAATAAATAAAAAAAGAAAACATTTGTGACCACGTGGCTTTAAATTCAAACAAGAATGTTAATTGTCGGTTACACCCATTTTCCTGATCACTTGCAAAAAGGCATCCCCAACATGCATACGCAGAAGGGAGGGGTATTAAAAGGTAGAGAGGAAGGGGAGAAACTTGATCATACCAACAAATTGTCAAGCCGTGAAGCCTTAGCTTGAATTACTGTGTTGGAGATTTGTTTTGGGAGTTGTGCTGATGACAATCATAGAGACCAATGTCACAAACTAATAACAATATAGTGTTTCATTCGAAGCCTCTGAATCTTGATAGTACTGATTTAAACGAACAAGTTTAGCTGCCTTTTTTGCTAGTATCAGTGCTAAGAGCGCCCTCTAGTGCCCACTGCTTTACAACATCGTGGAAAGGCGGTTGAGTAGTTTGTGTGCAGTTCAATCTCATTGACACCTGCTTTAGAGCCAACATTAAAGAACTTTAAAACGTAGATCTATCATTGCAAATGACCTAAATGCGCTCTTAAACTCAGAAGTGCTTTAGTATCATTCTGTGACCAACCATACCAGAAAACTGTTAAGTGATCTACATTTTTTTTAAAGTTATAATAGAGCATTAATTTTATTACAGTATTACTACTATGATACATTGTCAAATTTTATGGATATTTCGGGATATATTTTCATTGTCTGAATTTCTGGAATACTTATGGAAATCTTAACCAATGACAGCATCTTAAGGAGGAAGGTCATTTCCCATTTAGTTCCTTAATGTACAAGGAATGTGGAATTTACATTGTTTCCAGTAACAGTAGTAAGAAGGAAAAAACTTTAATTTGTATCCAAATGTTTAATGAATATCATACTATTTAATAAAGAACCAGCTGTAAAGACAACCAAAGAGAAGCCAGTCAAATGATGCGTTTATCACTTTCGATTTCTCTTGGTTCTAGTCATTTCACAAATAAAGACGCCTTCACCCCGCCCCCATTTGACTATAATAAGCCTGACCTCAAGGGAAAAAATAAGAGAATAAAAGAAAGGAAATACACAATGAAATGGATTTGGTTGAATTTTGATGAAGAATCTTACAGAAGAGAGCAGCAGGCACAGAGAAGGCGTGATTCCATTTTAAATGAGGGGTGTATCTTCCTGGGTTGGTGGACTAATTGTACAGTGCAGGAATCAGAAACCACAAGTTTATACTAAGACTTTATATAGCTATAAACTATGTTCGTAATTGGAAAGCTATTTAGCTCATCTGGCCTAAGGAGGAATAAAAGAGGAAGAAAAATCAGTCTTCAAGTGAAGTAAAGCTGTCAGACTCAAGAAGTTCTTGTGCTTAGGACATAAAAAGGAACTAATAAAAACCAAGTGGCTGTAGGTACCCACCCGATCCAGGAGAGAGATGCTGCCCACCAAGATGGTAGGATTTCATCAAAATACATTTTCCTACTTTACACCCAAATGTCCTAAAGTAAAAACAGTCCCTATCTCTGCATCCTGAGATATCCCCCAAAATTTACTAGATTATTACTTATATATCGCTAGCAAAAAAAAAAATTCAAAAAGGTAATAAAAATTTAGCCATTTATAAATGGTCATTTTCTAGGCAGGTCAACAACTTTGCATTGTTTCACACAGAATTAGATCAAGCGTTGAAAAAGCATTGGTCACTATTTCCTAGGAGTTTCTCTTTTTCCTACCACTCTCCATGAAATGCAGTCTACGCTGTGAGCTGGATGTCTGGTAAGTTAGGCACGCATATCTGTGAGCCAATACTTACAGTCATCTTAAATGACATTTTTAAAATCAGTGGTTCTGAAATCAAGCACAAATACTAAAAAAAGGCAAACCAACAAAGGGGTATGTAAAAGATCTTCATCTGCCTTGGCAGCGGCACCAGGGGAAGCGAGCTCACCCCACGGACATCTGCACTTTGATACGCCAGCTGTGATAACGATGAAAAGTTAATGGAATCTTATCTACATCAGCCTGATGATCATAGACTTTGTTATTTTTTTTATTATTTTTAAGGTAGGGATTTTTGCCGCATGAATATGAAGGCATATATTCACAGAATTTCTTAGATTTACAAGTACGGGCGCTACAAAGCCGTCTCCTCTCTGAGTAGATAAAGTGAGTTCCATGCAGTTACCATGTAGGGGTCTTTCAAATGAGACCACAAAATGGCAAATGGTTCCCCTTCTGTGTGGACATTAAAGATCCCTGAACCATTTCCAGAAGAGCAAGGGTTTACGACCATGCTGCTGTGTGTGTTCCTAGGACCTACCTTCAAGTCTAGCAGGCAGTGCCTCTCCACAGGCTGCTTAGTGCTTTAGATAACCTGAAAAGTTCAATATATTTACTGAATTTATTTTAAAAATGTTCTACTGATGGTTCTGAAAAAAATCTTTTTAAAACAAAAAAGCAAACAAAAGGTCTCTTTAGGAAAAGTTATATAAAATCCAACTTGCTTCCAAAATATTCGATTATCCCTTTTTGAACATAAATGCCTCGCTATTAATTCTATTTTGAAAAACAAAAACAAACCAATATGTAATAAAAAAAATCTTATAATCCATGATTCATGCTTTCCGATACAGGTAATGTAAAATAAATGATATAATCTACAAAACAATGACAAATGAGAGACTTGGGAAAGGTTATGGTTTGACAAGGTAACATTTTTGAGATCTGGACACCGATCAAATTGATGTACGTATTGGTGATGCGGCACTCCCTGACAGTAAAGTCTTTACCGGTGTCTACAACATATAGAAGAGCCCGTTCTGATTGCTTAACGTCAGCTTTTGTTCATAAGCTCTTTCATAACACTGAAACCAGGAAAATGATTTAAAGCAGTCCAATTTGTCTATTTACCTTAATCTTTAACTATTCCCATACGTCTGGGTACATGATGTATGACTCTTCATAAACCAATTTTTCAAAGACGTATACGACAGAAAAAAGTCAGGCTCCTAACCTTTTATGGGTTGAACTTTATAAAGCTCTAGAAAACAAAATGCTTTCAGCTCTCAGGAAAGGGGGAAAAGTGTATTGGGAGGAAAAAAGGTTATTTTCTTTTTCCTTCTAATTTTTTATTTTAGCAAATATTTACAATCCATAAAAGCAGAAAAATGAGTAATTTCTAGGTGAGAAGGCCATTTCTGCTGTCTCACCCAAACACAGTTTTGAATTTTAAAATGGTGATGGCGTTTGTTTCAAAGCAATAGAATTTAAAATGTATATCTATAAATTAAAACCTTAAGTTTGTATGAGTCCACGCCAAAGTAGCAGTATTAGACTAGGAATAAAACCAGCCTGCAAGGCTGAGTAGATTGGAAGGAGGGCAGATTAGAGAGTCTTCGATCTAAGGAACTTAAATCTTTACTTTCTGTTAGAGAGGGGAAAATAGTAATCAGAGAATCCATTCATTTTTGTCTACTTGAAGTTGAATGCTCTGATTTTTAAATCATGCCATAGCCAGACTGAGTGGTGCAAACCTGTTATCCCAGCCACCTCAAGAAGCTGAGGCAGAAGGATTGCCTCCAACACTACCTAAGTAATTTAGTGAGACCCTGTCTGGAAGCAAAAACCTTTCGAAAAGTTTAAGAGTGCAGCTCTTGGCTGGAGTACATGACTTGCATGACTAAGACCCTAAATACAATGCCCAGTACTAAGAAACAGCAATTAAAAGGCATTTAGATTAATGCTTAATTAACTAACACCATTGTAAAGATGGATACAAAGAAGAATATATCTCTTTATGCATGAATGTAGCACATATTTACAGGGCGGGTGCCTATTGTGTGCTTGGAGCTGGATAAACAACTCTATAAACAAGAGAAAGTCACGCCCTCTCCTCTTGGAGCCTGTATAATTTTAACTGAAAATTCAGCTTTAGGACAATTACCACCAGGTTACAATTATGATCTAGTCAACAAGCAATTTTTTTTTCCTCGTACTTTTGGTCCTTAAACCCTCTTGAGCTCAGTCCTTATGCAAATTTTGTTCTGTACCTTGTGTTATCTTTAAGGTACATTCTAATTTCCCAGCTGGTTTGGCCAAATTAGAAAATGTAGTCTTCGTTCATGAAAAGGCACAAAATATTAGAATCCTTGTGATGAATATAGAATGCAGAATAGACTTAACAGCTTTCACGCATCTAATGAGGTACCTAGCCCAGGTCCTGGCACTTTGCATATGTCCAACACAAATGAGTTCACTATATGCAAGCGTTATTGTGTTTACAGCTGATATCCACAATGTCCCTCAGCAGATTCATATCAGATAGATTATTTTATAGCATAGTATATCTTTAAATGGAAGAAGGCCCAAGGTATCCAATGGGATATTGAAGTTATGGCATTTCTGTCTATTAGTTAACTCATGCTGTACCAGAATATATCCTACCACAGATAAGCACTATTTTTTCATGCAGATCTTATGAATAGGTCTTAATAGATTTATATGATAATTAATAAACCATGATGCTTAATGCAACTCCCCTAAGAAGTAGCTCCTACATGAAAATCGCAAAACAAAAGAACAAACCTGTCAGCCAGTATGGAAAATTTTATCCTTAATTACCATTCCCAGGCATTAGTAAAATCTAACAAATAAAAATTGCACTTAAAAAACATGACCAAATATCTGGGACTGAGAAATGTGAGTTGAGTCTAGAGTTTGTCTGCAATTTAATTCATCAATTAAAATAAATAAATAAAAGTCAGTAAGCTGCTGTGTGTAAAGCACATCAAAGACGTTTACCCTTAGCATCACTGGAGAACAGTTCTATGATTTTTCCACATTATTAGACCAAATTACCATAAATGCCAAACCAATATCTTAGTGTTGGCTTCTCAAAACAGAGCCAATTTATGTTTGTTTCCTGTTTCATTCACCAAAGGAAACATTGAAATTACATCTTTGAGTGTGAATGCACAGGAATTATGCACATATGTAATATATAAAACGCACATATAAATATGCATTTACCACAGTAATAGGATACTAGTTATCCTTCAAATGAAATCATTTTACAAGCCAGAGAGCTAACATGCACAAAGTCAGGGCCACAGTTTATCAGCTATGAAACCATTTTAGTGTGTGTTTGTGGTTTATGAGACTGTGAGTACAAAAGTCACAAGAAATGTCTACTTCCCCTAGCTAAGATTATTCCAATTTGTGTTGCATTTTATTGCTGGGAATTCTAAGTTTTAGCCTTATTCCAACTGTGGGCTAACAAAGTTGTCCTCTTCAGGTGATTTGGAGTAATAATACAAGTGACAGGGCCTAAGAGCTATACAGCATAAAATTGATATGTGTGTTAACAAAAATAAGCTGGCAGTTCTCTGAATAAAATACAAAGCAAACACACTTATGTGGCATTTGGTAAACTGCTATAATCTGTTTACTTAGAAATCTTACCCCTTATTATTTCTAATCCACTGACAACTCTTTTTAAAATAAGCATAATAAAAACTATATCACTAGTTATATGCTTATGATTGAATGTTTATTGCGTGATAAGAATTTGGGGAAGTAATATACATGACATTCATCTATATTTATACAAATATAAGTATTAGTTAATTTTAATTATTCAGTACATTTACATATTTTATGAAATTATTTTGAAAATTAAAAAATTTTAAAAACACTTTGCCTAGAAGAAAATAATTGTATTTTGTGATGTAGCTCATTTGAACTAAAACAATGAAAATTATTTCAAACAAAAAGCAAGTTTGAAATATATTCTTAAAATTTGTATATTTTTAATCCTTCTTTTTAAAGCTTCCCATACAGTCAAGAAACTAACTGTGGATCCTGTCTACAATGTAGGGTCAATGCTATATTGAATTTCCAGACCATTTTCAGACTACCTTCTGGCAATGGAAGCATTTTGACCACTGACACTCCCTATGGGTATATCTGACTATCCTGGTACAATACACCATTCCCCATTATTGAATCTACAACAAACTGCTGTAGGTTATTCATTGATTGAGTGTTTAAGTATATTCTTTAGGAGCAAATAGAGAACTAATCTGTAAGCAATCACATAAAATAAAAAAATTCAGCAGAATTCTGACTTCAAAGATGCTTTGAGCTACAGCACTTAATTATGTTCATTCTTTGATTAGACTGTGTCACAGTCAATAAACATATGCAGAACCCTCTGTCTTTATATCACAGGAGATTCCTCTCAGCATTTCATTGTGTCTTCCAGAGAAACCATGAAAGCACCTGACAAATGTGCTATGCAAGTTAAGACAGCATTGGCTCCTTTTTAGAATAGCATTTGTTTGCCTATTTGTAGAGAGTGATTCTAATTTCTCTAATACACATGAAATTGAATAACAAGTGAATTGTTTCCAGTCTGAAGACATGAATGCCAGTCAGCCCATGAGTCTCTGTTTAAGCACGAGCTCAAAGACCATTTGCATGGTTTTCTTAACAATGCATAACCTGGGAGTGTACACGGTAGCATGTGGGAAAGCAGACAGCCCTGTATCCCTTCTGCCAGTGTGCATTTAGGGCAGCTTTCTGCCATGATATCAGCCCAGCTGCAGTGTGATGGCAGGGGTTCTGAGAGCCAGGGCAAGGCAGAATACTCCTTAAAATCATCTGCTGTCCCTCTTGCTTGAAAACCAGGATGAATGTTCTGCTTCTGCCTTCTTGGAGCAAAAATAATTTTGGGGGAGTTTATCTCTGCCATTATCAGAATGTGGTTTTTTTTATTTGAATTAAATTGATAGAGTTTGAAATATTTCAACAGAATAGGCATTGAGAAATATATAAGAATAAAGATTTTTAAGATCTATCCTTATCTTTAATGAAAAGCAATATAGAATGATAGTGTGTATCACAAATACTCTTTAAAAAGCAAAATGGAAGAAACATGTGTATATCACTTATTTTGGTTTGTTGTTGTTATTTTCTTGCTTTTTGCAAAGCATCTGATCGATAGTAAGGTCTTATTTGTTTGTTCTTGTCTGTTACAATGAAGTCATTGTGAAAACCCTGCTCTGTTGCCATCAAAGAGAATAGAAGCCCCAAATGTTACTAGCAATAAACATTTTTAAAAACACACACACACACAATTTTCTCTATTTCTTTTTCTGAAATACAACTGCCACACTGTTAAATGTAGGTGCTTTTTACTTAATTATTTTCTTGTTAATAGCTGCATGGGAGGCATCAGGAGGAGGGTCTTCATCTGCCTGCCCCCTTCCTAATGCAAGAATCAGTAAAGCCTAACGATCATTCCAATTAGTGAAATGCTTGAGTATTTTGAGAGATCATTGAATATAGTGGTAGATTTTGCCTAATACAATGTTTTAGTAATATTGTTGTTCAAGGGAGTAAATAAGCAGAGGATAGAAAATAAATTTTAAAATATAAGAAAAAAACAATGGCAAAGAAAGTGTTACGGTCAATGTCACACTACTCACCTCTCCTGTAAACATTTTTGGGTTCTTTGAGTGTGTTAATTAATGACCTAGGTCAGTTATTCTGTGTGATTACTCTGCTGGAATTTGTATCTGTGCCTATCCACAAAGGACATTTCACGATGAGACACAAGCATAGGAATGGAATGAAGTTGTTTATAAAATAATAGAGAAAGTATACTGGTTAGAAATCCCAAATATGCAGCTGGTATTGAGTTGAAGATGGATGATGGGCTCTGCTCATCCAGAGGTCTGCTTATGACTAATTCTGAAAAACTCTGAAAGTGAAAATGAGGTGGAAATGCTATACAAACACTTTTATAGCATTTTGACAAAATCATAAAATATTACTTTATTGTTTTGTAAGTTATAGTTCTAGTTGGTAAGATTTTGCAATGCTATGAACTGTATTTTCCAGCATGAAGTGAATTAGGCTGTTACTACTGTGTGTGTGTGTGTTTGTGTGTGTGTGTGTGTACATGTTTATTGTATGTAATTTATTAACTATATATTTATATTCTTTAAAACCTACTCACTAAAAAGAACACTAAAGAGTTATGATAATTTTAATGAAATAGTTTTGATTCTGCAAGGAAATTTCTTCCTTCAATTAAAGAAAAGTCCAGCTAAGCTAAAGGTTAACACATATGTAGAAATGTCCACATCAAACAAAGTTTTACAAATTCAAGCCACTGCCAAAAACCAGCTGCCTTTATCACATTGGAGTATTTTCATATATGTGTGTGAATTAGTGGCCAGGATAACAACTTTTCCAGTATTAAGAATTTCAACATGGAGGGGTAGAGGCCTTGCTTGGCATGTGCCAAACCCTAGGTTCAGTCTCCAGATTCATAAAAAAAAATTGCCAAGGAATATGACACATTTTATGAAGGTGGGCATCTGTTTTCGTTCACATGAAGAAACAGTATTCCACCTGCCACTGCCCAGCTTCTGACCTGTGTCATCAGAGCCTCCTTTCATAGCAATGATGAGCCGCTGAGTAGGATGCACTGGATTGCAGCAGCATCCAGGACTACAGATGAGCTCAGAGCCCTTCCACCATATGGCACAGTCCTCAGGCAAGAACCTCAGGATGAATGTTCACCTTACAGGAGAAGCTTAAAACACAACCAGTGTCTGCTAGCAGTAGATGCACAGAAGAATCATCACATGTACACACGGTTGGAAGGATGTCTCCTTGACCACTTCACAGAAAACTATCATTTTCTCTCTGAAACTCTAAAAAAATGGTAGCATTTGTGTGAAGTGCTTTCAAAATCTGAGCACGCTTAAATTTCATTCACAGACTGAAGTTCTACATGCTACACTTACTGTTGTGGCAGTAAGCAACACATTTTCTTCTCAAAGCTACTCTGGACTCAATGCTACCAGACAGCCTCCGAGTTTAGATAGAGCCTATGGCAGCTATCTTTCATTTGGTGTAGGAATGACACGTTGTCAAATATTACATGATTCATCTCTCAGCTTTAAAACAAATTTAAGTAAATTCCCATGTACCAATGTATAGCTGATGTATCACCATATTTAAAAAGTAAAGGTGCTACAAATACAGACGGTTCAGAAAATATTTAGAATAACCCTATATGCACACAAAGAAAGGAAACCTAATGGAATTACAGCTATGAAAAGAAGAGCCAAACAGAACTTGCCCCCGAAAAGAAAATTATATATTAACTTCTTTTGAGTCTTCTTAGTTTTATTATTTTTAGATAATTTGTAAAATTTCTAATATCCAATCATTTACTTTTATCTATCATTTATGTAGGTTGGTTATATAAAACTTGAAAGAAGTAGGGCCCTAGTCTTCAATATTAAATCCTAATGCTATGTATATACACTATACCTGATGAACTTATTGAAGACATTTGAATCAAATGAGGCATTGTGTAACTTTCATCTGGTTTACAGGCAGTGATCATGCAAGCTGAAAATAGTGGGCAAGATTTTGAAAATTTGTTTGTTAAAAAAAAAAAATAGAGAGTGGTTGAAAGAAAATCATTAACCAGATAAGCTTGAAGCTTAGCAGGGAGAAGCTTGCTAGAAGGTTCCACCGGGGTTTATTTGCTATTGACATATACATGTATTTCCCTCTCAGCTGGAATGACTCCAAAAGGGCTGTCATGGTTGGTTGAGTAAATAATACATGCTTTAAAAAACAATTATAAATCTGTATTCACCTGATGGACTTTGTATTCATTCCAGTCAATTGGGCATATAATACTCGTTTAAAAAATAAGTACATATAATGCATTAAAAACTGCTTAAACGCCCATTTAACCGGAGGGGCCAAAACAGCTCTAAAATGGAGCATGTGATTAACACTAATGGAACTTATGCATATGTAATGAAAGGAGAACCCCAAACCCTTTTAAACGAGGCTGTGACAGGAGAATGACAGCTGGGAAATACTAAGGTTTAAGGCTCCCATTGTTTGTATAGGCATCTCTGCCCTCAGTAACCAACAATTCCCACAGTGGTGAATCTTGGGGTCTCAGGCAGTAAGTGTCCCGATATTGAAGGTAAAGCAGTGCTAAAGGAAAGGCAGTAACAGCCTGATGAAAAGTAACTGATGATAAATAAGCCGTGCCCTGACTGGACTGCTTCCCTACTCAAGCAGCTGTCTACTTATGATAGGTCCCGTTTTACATGAAGGTCTTACTCAAGATTCCTTTTACTTTTGCCTGTGTGTCAGGGGTATTGGGGGTATGGATGTATGTGTGTGTTTGCACATGCATGTTTGTGTATGTAGGCAGTGTGTGTGTGTGTGTGTGTGTGTGTGTGTGTGTGTGTGCACATTGGAATACGGAGGGGTGAGGTTAGCATCAAGTGCCTTCCTCAGTCTTTCTTCCATGACCTTTAACTCACTGCACATGGAGTTAACTAGTTCCAGTTAGTCTATGTAGCCAGCTTGCCCTGAGAATCTTCTGTATCTGCCTCCTGGTGCTGGGATTACAAGTAAATGTTGCACCTACCTTACTTTTCCTTCAGTTCTGGGCGTCTGAGCATCAGTCTGAATATTTGCACAGGGAGTACTTTATCCACTGAGTTATTTTCTCTGGTCTAAAGACTTTGTTTTCAATGATGTCAAGCAAAAGTAAGCCCTGAACAGTTCTTTCAATTTTTAATGGCCACAGTTTAGAAAATAATCTCAAATTATTTACGATTTGGGGTACTTTCTCTTTAAATATAACAAAAACATAAAAACAATAGTCAGCATAAAATCAAGACATGATTTTGGACTTTTTGTTTTTTCGTTGGAGTTTCAATAAAATATTCCTTATTGACTTTATAGTTGGTAGAATTTAAGAACTATTTTAAAATTTTCCTGGTGACCAAAAGACTTCTCCATTAGCCTGAAACACAGAGTTGAAATTATCAATAGAGGTGCTTTGTAGTGAGATTGATTAGCATTATGGGAATTTGCTACTGAAAGCAAGCACATCTGTGGGGATATTATTGTATTCACTATCTCTTTGTACCAGAGAAAATATTACTGAGACACAAAGACCAGGTGGTCCTTGATGAAGAGAGGATGAAGGAGAAAGGAGTTCTGATGGGAGTCAAAGCAGGGGATGTCAGTGCACCTTCAGATGATGTGAAAAAGAAGACTCTGGACAATCAATGTGTAAATGGAGAGCATGGGACTCTCAAAGAACTCTCAAGACAATATTTCTATACATTTTATGCGCAATTTTCACGGTAAATAGATGCTTTGAATAAGTAAAGACTTTACATGATCTAAAAAAGAGAACAGAGAGCACAGAATAACCAAGCAGGTTAGTTGGAGCAGAGTGGAATAGACAAAAACAGACAAGAATCTTCGATACCTTTGAGTGCCATTAACAAAATACAAAAATGTACAGCCATAAAAGTCCCTTAAACATCTTTAAAGGTAGTCCTTGTCTCTGCAAAGCTGCCATGTTCTGTGTACCACTTTTGTACTCCCATGAAACAATTGCTGCCTCTCTAACTGCCAGTTGTAGTCTTAACAATAAATCCCTATAAATTGAGCATTGCAAACTCAAGGTCTCAATCTGCTGAGGGTAATAAAATATGGACTACTAGAAAAAGGGCAAGGAGAGCTCCTCTCAAACTTTGTGCTGCCTTTCTTGTCCAGTGATAGTACCTTGCTAAAGTGCTGTCACCTTCTGCACATCACTCTAGTCCTAGACATGTGAATTATCTAGATGGTTGGAAGGATGGCTGTGCTTGATTCCCCTTTCATTCTTGTCCCCATGTATCATCCAAGTAAAGTTCTTTGCTAGGGCAAAACAGTGAAATTCTTATGTAAAAGAAAATAGACAAATATTGAGTAATGTTTGGTGAGAGGAAGTATAAACAAGAGTAGGCTGCCAGAAAGTCCTATTGCAAAGGGACTGTGTGAAGCTCACCACTTCCTCTCATTATCCTCATCTTTGATGTGTGCAAACAGAAATTAACTTGAAAAATTGTGTAACTGGCCCAAAACACATATTGCGCATACCGTATGCTTTTCCACTAGAAGTCCAAGGTTCAACCACAAGTACATAGTCCTTACCACTATGGAACATACTGAATGCAAGATCTGAAAAAGCAAGAATAAGATTTTATTAAAGCTACAGAGTACCTGGGTGTAGAACGCTAGAGAAAGCTGGAAGGTAGACTGAAAGCAGCCATACAAAAAGGCAGAGGGGACAATTCTTGTGCAGAAAATAACACACACAAAATACCAGAAGACAAGCAAAATTGTAAGGTAAATAGCTAGAGAGAGAGAGAGAGAGAGAGAGAGAGAGAGAGAGAGAGAGAGAGAGA
>NW_021604636.1:2717229-2731372 GCF_004785775.1 Grammomys surdaster | reverse complement strand
AGAGAGAGAGAGAGAGAGAGAGAGAGAGAGAGAGAGAGAGAGAGAGATTAAAAAGTTCAATGGATGATCCTTCAAACAGGAATTTGTATATTAAGTTTGGAAAAAACATTAAAAATGGTTAACAAGATCAAAATATAATTATATTTGTACTATTCAGGTCTATATAACTTCAATATATAGCAATTTAAAAAGGAAATAATTTAGATTTTACTAAAAGATCAGTATGTATATCTTTATCTACACTAAGTACCAGTTACGTATGGCTCTGCTTCAGGTGTTACCACTGTTGATACCATAGAAACAGCAGGAAGAGGATGTTGTCCATTCCTTTGATAGGTTATGTGGGGACAATATCTAGAGAATAACTGGATATAACAAAAGGAAAGAAGGATAGGCCTGAAGAGGGACCCTCTTTCTAAGTTTACAAAAGGAGGAATTAGGTCCATGGCAATGTTGAAACTCAAAAGAAACAGAGAAAAGAACATGAAGACAAGTGTAAATTGCAATGGGTTCCTTTGCTCAACAACTTATCACAGACAGTGAAGAGAAAATGGTTTAAAATGAGAATTCTGATTTAACAAGATGAAAATGAATACTTTTTAAAGGATGATATTGTTCATAGGTCTATCAACTCTTCATATTTAAAAATGGCCATCCTACCAAAAGCAATCTGCAGATTCAATGCAATCCCCATCAAAATTTCAACACAATTCTTCACAGACATGGAAAAAGCAATTCTCAATTTCATATGGAAAAACAAAAAACCCAGGATAGCAAAACCAATCCTTACAATAAAAGAATTTCTTGGGGAATCATCTTCCCTGACCTCAAGCTATACTATGGGACAATAGTGGTAAAATCTGCATGGTATTTGTACAGAGACAGGCATGTCGGTCAATGATTTAGAATTGAAGACCCAAAATAAACCCACACACTTACAGACATTTTTTGATAAAGAAGCCAAAAACACACAATGGGGGAAAAAAAGAAAGCATCTTCAATAAATGGTGCTAATCTAACTGGCAGTCTGTATGTAGAAAAATGAAAATATTTGTCACCTTGTACAAAGCTCAAGTCCAAGTAGATCAAGGACCTCAACATAAAGCCAGATACCCTGAATCTAATAGAAGAAAAACTGGGAAAGAGTCTTGAACTCATTGGCACAGGGGGAAATTTCCTAAACAGAATGCCAGTGGCTCACACTATAAGATTAAGAATTGATAAATGGGACCTCTTGAAACTGGAAAGCTTAGGTAAGGCAAAGAACACTGTCAATAGGACAAATCGGTAACCTACAGACTGGGAAAAAAATCTTCAATCTAATCCCACATCTGATAAAGGGCTAATAGCTAAAATACATAGGAAACTCAAGGAGCTAACCTCCAAAAATCCAAACAACCCAATCAAAAAATGGGGGTATAGAACTAAACAAAGACTTCACAAAAGAGGAATCTCAAATGGCTGAGAGACACTTAAAGAAATGTTCAAAGTCCTTAGTCATCAGAGAAATGCAAATCAAAACTACCTTGAGATTCCACTTTACACCAATCATAATGGCTAAGAACAAATATTCAGGTGACAACCTATGTTGACAAACATGTGGAGAAAGAGGAACATTTCTTCATTGCTGGTGGGATTGCAAACTGGTACAACCACACTGGAAATCAATCTGGAGGTTCCTAAGATAATTGAAAATAGATCTACCTGAAGACCTAGCTATCATTCTTGGGCATATACTTAAAAGGTGCCTCACCATACCACAGGGTACATGGTCCACTATTTTCATAGTGGCCTTATCTTTGATAGACAAAAGCTGGAAACAACCCAGATGTCCCACAAAGAAAGAATAGATACAGAAAATGTGGTTCATTTACACAATGGAATGCTATTTAGCTATTAAGAACAAGGACATCATGAGTTTTGCAGGCAAATGGATGGAACTAGAAAATATTATCCTGAGTGAAGTAACTCAGACCCAAAAGGACATGCATGGTATGTACTCAGTAATAAATGGATATTAGCAACAACAAAAAAAAAGTACAGAATATCCAGGATACAATCCACAGAACTCAAGAAGGTTAACAAGCAGAAGACCTCAAGTGAGGATGCTTCAGTCCCACTTGGAAGGGAGAAGAAAAACAATCCCCAGAGGGAGAGGGAGGAAGGGACCTGGATGAGAGAGGGGAATGGGAACATGATCTGGTATGGGGGTGGAGAGACAGGAGAGAAGCCCTGGTGGCCAGAAGAGTGAATGGAAATATACAACCCTGGGAGGTGGGAGGTGGGAGGTAGGAGGTGGGGGGGACCCTCTAGAAACATGGGGTATGAGAGACTCTCAGGGCTCAAAGGGAGGGACCTTAGATGAAATGCCCAACAGTAGGGAGAGGGAACTTGTAGAGTTCACCTCCAGTAGGAAGACAGGGCATCAAGTGGAGGAGTAAGGTTGCCATCCCACAGTCAAAAACTCTGACCCAGAATTGTTCCTGTCTGAAAGAACTTCAGGGACAAAAATGGAGAAGAGATTGAGGGAAAGGCGATTAAGTGACCAGCCCAACTTGAGATCCATCTCAAGGGGAGGCTCTAAACCCTGACAGTATTACAGATGCTATGGTGTGCTTGCAGACAGGAGCTTAGCATAGCTGTCCTCCAGGAGGCCCAAGAAGCAACTGAGACAGATCCAGATACTTATATACAACCTTTGGACTGAAGATGGGAACCCCTGTGGTTGAATTAGGGAAAAGCTGGAGGAAGCTGAGGAGGAGGGCAACCCCATAGGAAGACCATCAGTCTCAACCATCAGTCTCAACTAACCTGGACCACTGAGATTGCTCAGACACTAAGTCATCATCAATCAGGCAGCAAACACTAGCTGGTCCAAGACTCCTGACACATATACAGCAGAGGACTGCCTGGTCTGGGCCTCAGTGGGAGAAGATGCACCTAACCCTGGAGAAAGTTGAGGCCCTGGGGAGTAGGGAGACCTGCCAGGGGAGGTGGGGGAGGGAATCCTCTTGGAGACAAGGTTGAAGAGGAATGGGATGAGGAACTGTGGGAGGGTAGACTGGGGGGGGGGCAATGACTGGATTGTAAAAAATTAAAAGTATTAATAATAATAATGAAACAGAACATTGAAGCTAAATTGTGAATTCTAGCTTTTCGGTAAAGTAGATTTTCCCCCTCCACTCATAAAATACAAGCTTTTATTTTTGTCTAGATTCATCATCTGACCTTCTCCAGGTTGCTGATGTCTAAGAAAGAGCTTCAAGACTATAGATTAACCTGTATTGGGTGTACTTGACATGAATTTTTAAGAGAAATAGTATCCTCAAATAAATGATCCCAACACAAATTTAAGATTCAATCAGCATTAATGGTGGTATTAGCAATGATAACTTCAATTATAAGCATAATGCATTTTCCTTTCAGAGATTAATTTATGTAGAGTAGGTACTTGGAGTTTGCCCTGCCAGAGTCGCACTTCAAATCTGCTCATGATCAAAGGAGAAGCATTTGTGCTAGCTTGATTTCAGAGAAAGGAAAATGTTCTTTAAATTTATGTAAGTCATTTTCCAGAAATACAGTTTCTTCAGTCACTAGACAAAAGGGGTCTAGGTTGAAATTAAAACAAATAAGATAAGACATTAATAAAAAGAAAGCCATAACATATTCTATCTGCATTTTATATTCTGTTCAATCTGTAGATTAAGATAGCTATAAAAATACTGTGATATACAATAACAAAAAATATGCAGTTGTCTTCAGTATTATTTTGTATCATTTTACTTTCTAAAACAAAAATTCTTTGAGCAGATATATTACTAAAATGATAAGGTAAGTTTTAGGGACACTGACAGCTATTTTTAAATGAAGGTCATGAGAGTGCTCAGAAATGAAAACAAACAAAAAAATCTGTAGCATTGAAATCATCTAAGATAAAAGCTCAGAAGAATTGTATTTTCTAAGTAATTTGCAGAAATAAAATTAAAATTTTCTGTGGACTTTGACAAAATGGAGTAAAAGGATACATATTCTTAAAAAATACTCTTTCAAATATGTAGGTTGCTATTTATATAATCTGTAAGTCATATTGAATTAAATAATTAAGAATTATTTTTCAACTGTGAGGTTCTAGCATGATAGTAATGGCAGGTAATGTTTGATAAGATTTTTTTTTTAATGCCACGCAATGTATATCAACCTTTCAAGTCCCTTGTCATAGTTAAAATAACTAGACCATTTTTCTATATGAATAAACAAAGCTTAGAATTTGATCTTCATCTGAATTTTCCCAATTAGAGCATGGCAATCAGACCTTGATCCCCAAGCACATGCCTCTCAGTACAAACTTTAACCTAGCATGCTATCTATTTCTGCTCTAGTACTTCTTGGTCCTTTGGGAATGAATGTAGTCTATGTAGCAGCTTCATAATAATCTAAGGTGACCTAGTATCTGTGTGTTTAGAATGAATGAATATGTCTTATTGGCAATACTTTAACTACTTGGGGAAAGGGTATCAAGTACTACCCTGGCTTGATCACTGAGGTTATGCCAAGCGCAACACTTATATATTTAGTTTCCTATGTGCAAAATGGCTCTAGACTAAACATACGCATGGTTCTACACTAGCAGCATTTCTGGTGGTGGTATATGGTACTACATGGACCATCATATAGTTTTAAAACTAAAAAAAAAATCTTTCATAAAGCTTTGCTCTTAAATATTTGAATATCATAAATGTTAAGTGATTCCACAGATACTTATTATACAGTCAAAAAACCTTAGTAGGAAGCTCAAAAAAAAAAAGTCAAAGACAGTCTATGATGACCATGAAACAACATCTCCTTGAAGAGATTTTTAAAACTCACCATTAAAATGTTAAGTATATAGACTAGTACAAACTAACACATTTAATGAGAGGTTGTGGAAGAAAAGCATAATCACTGTGCAACACTAGGAAAGAAAGGGTGATGTATACAATATCAAGAAAGCAACAACAGGCAGGGGAGTAGAGAAACTTGCTACATAAGAGTAAGAAACTGAGTTCAAATCTCCAACATCCACAGAAAAGCCAGAAGCATAGCATGAGCATCTGTAATGCCAGCATTTCTCTAGCAAAATGGAGGCAGACACAGGAGAATCCCAGGAAGCTCCTGAGCTAGCTAGTCATGTATACATATCAGGAAAGAAATGAAACAAACAAACAAAACAAACAAACAAAATGAAGAGGTCCTCAAACAAGGTAGAAGATAAAGAGTAACACCCAGCATGGTTCTCTCTCTCTCTCTCTCTCTCTCTCTCTCTCTCTCTCTCTCTCTCTCTCTCTCTCTCTCTCTCTCATGCACACACACACACAGACACACACACACACACACACACACACACACACACACACACCAATGTCCATAGAATAAAGATAGCAAAGCATTAAAATTTATCCTAGAGCTGATGAAAAGGACACATGAGCTGGAAAATTGATGGAAGGAAACTTACAGATGAGTTTTAAGGTCATAAAATACAGGTTTAAACTAAATAAAATTAAACCTGTTTGATTTGATTCTTAACTTGCTTTCACAAACCAAAACAACGACAACAAAAATACAGAACACCTTCACTCTAAGCATTTGCAGCAAGAAAAGTAAAATCAACCATATATATGTGTATGCAAACATATATATAAGGCTGTGTATATATGTGTGTGTGTATATATGTGTGAGTTTAAATCTCCAACACCCACAGAAAAGTCAGAAGCATAGCATGAGCATTTTTAATCCCAGCATTCCTCCAGGGAGATGGAGGCAGAGACAGGAGAATCCCAGGAAGCTACATATACATGCATACGTACGGAATCATAAAATTTTATATTTATATCAAATTATATATAACGTGTTTGTGTGTGTGTGTGTGTGTGTGTAGAAATATATATGAATGCATACACAAATACAGTTTAAATGAAGTTGTGCCACTTGGGATGATGATGTCAAATGTTTCTAATGTAAATTGAAAGATAGTTATTCCTAACCAAAAAAATTATAAAATAGAAGTATATGCACTTACATGCACACATATATATGTGAATGCATCTTTCAATTTTAAAGTATGCAATACAAATGTGTTTCCTCAGTCATTTTAATGTCACATAGTGATAAGTTAGGTTTTATATTAAAATTTAATCTTCCTTGTGCAACAGCTTTCATTACTATTTTGTTTTGCAAAATACAGCAGTTCAATTTGAAGCAAAAAAAAGAAAGAAAAGAAAAAGAAAATAGAGCTTCAATGACTGCTGAAGAGTTTGCGATTAATGCAGAAAGAAATTACCTTGGTTAGCCCTGCCTGTTCTCATTAGTATCTCAAAGTTTGACTTTGCTGAAGAAATTGTGGGAATTTGATGGAAAGCCAAACTCAGTACATCGGGTTGTACACTTTGATTTTTAATTACTGGATTGAAGGAGATGCTAGAAATGCCTTCCAAGTGATTATGTTGTTCCTGCAGCTGAATAGTTGCAAACCAGGTAAAATATTAATGCATGTGTGATTCACAGAAATGAAAACCATCATACCTATTTAGACAATGTCAACAAAACAGATAAACACTATGTTGTTCAGAAACAGTATAAAAGATTTGTTAGTGGAAGCCTGCATGGACATGCCATGAATTTTATCCTAAGAGGAGAATACTGCGGACAGCTAGTCATCATCAGCATTAGATAGAGGGAAGTCATGATTGTTCTCAAAGAATATGCTATGAACACTGCCGTGTTTAATCAATTAATTATGTAGCTGCTCTTATGCAAAGCCTCTACAAGGTGTGCTATGAATACATACTCATAGTGTTCAGAATTTGAGACAGACAATACATGAAAAACAGCAAAAATGGTTTTCCTCAAAACCTATTTCTTCTTCAAATCAAAACAGAGTAAGGCTAGCTGAAAACCCGAACTAAGAATGTTCACACATTGGAGGTGATTGACAGAAGCTAGTGTCAACCTTATTTAGTATCTAATAAGAGTGCTCAGATTTTTACCAGAGGGTGTAAGTATGCAGTTATTTACTGAGAACCATTACATGGAAGATACGATCCTAAGTACTTCATGTGGGGCTTCATTATTCCTTCCAGACCATCACTGTAGTCTTCAACTAGAATTTTTCTCCAGGAAACATGTGAGATTGTCAGGACATGGGTTGGAAACATGGTCCTATTGCTACATAAGAGATACATTCCAAGGGCAGTGCTAAAAATCCTAAGCCTCAAACAAAGATTTATCCAATTGCTGTCCTCACTTAACAGACAAGAGGTATGAGGTTTAAAGTGCAAGTATCCGGCCCTAGACCTCACTATAAACAAGTGACCGAGTTGGGACTCAAACATAGCACTGTACAGTTCCAAAGCACCAACTCAATTTTATCCGACTTGTTTGGCACCTCTCTGTAAACTCAATGCCTCCCCTATTTATCATCTCATGATGCAGCCATCCTCAGACTTTTATCCTGAATTCTTCACTTTAGTGTTGGAGCTGACTTCTTCTACCTTATTTATTATTGTGGGTAATTCAGATTCTCACGAGCAAGTATCTCAAAAGTATCTATGGTCCTCACCATGAACATTCCAGAAAGGCTACCTGGCTGTGTCCCCACCCCTTTTCTCCTGGTTAGATTTTTGCCTCACTAAAACATTTTCTCTTATCCATTTTAACTTCTCAGCAAGCAACAGGGAATTCTCTGGAGCACCCACTGCTGGGTTTTCTGTCTCCTCTGTAGAATGGAATTCTGAGTGTCCCAAGTATCTTCCAAGAAACACAAGGACTTTGCATTCACTGTTCTTTCTCTGCCAGTGTCTATATAGTATCAGATATCCCACAGGGGAGCCTCTAAGAGCTGACTTTCCCACTCTGTGATAATGAAGGTTCCAAGAGATGGAATGTACAAGAAGCAGTAAGGTTGGAAGATGACACCTGCCTAGCCAGTCAGATCATCCAAACCAATCCTGGTGACCAATAGGATGACAGATGTCACAGCCAGATTGCTGAAAATGTGAAAAAGCCTTGAACTCATTGGTATAGGAGACAACTTCCTGAACAGAACACCAATGGCTCAGGCTCTAAGATCAACAATTGATAATAGGACCTCATGAAATTAAAAGCTTCTGTAAGGCAAAAGACATTGTCAATAGGGCAAAATGACAGCCTACAAATTGGAAAAAGATCTTCAACAACTCTGCATCTGACAGAGGGCTAGTACCCAAAATTCATAGAGAACTCAAAAAATTAGACACCAACAATCCAAATAACCTAATTAAAATGGGGTACATGGCTCAATAGAAAATTTTCAACAAAGGACTCTCGAATGGCCAAGAAGCACTTTAAAAAATGTTTACGTCTTTAGTCATCAGGGAAATGCAAATCAAAATGACTCTGAAAATCCATCTTATACCTGTCAAAATGGCTAAGATCAAAAACTCAGAGGATATCACAAGCTGTCAAAGATTTTGAGGAAGGGGATCACTCCTCCATTGCTAGTGGGAGTGTAAACTTGTAAACCACTTTGGAAAACAATTTGCCAGTTTCTGACAAAACTGAGAATAGTTCTACCTCAAGATTCAGATATACTGCTCCTGGACATATACCCAAAATATGACCCACCCTACAAGAAGGACATGTGCTCTACTATGTCCTTAGTAGCCTATTAATAATAGCCAGAAGCTTTAAACAACCTAGATGCTCCTCAGTCAAAGAATAGATACAGAAAGTACGGCTCAATTACACACTAATAATACTCAGCTATTAAAATCAAAATCATCATGAAATTTGAAGGCAAATAGGTGGAACTAGAGAATATTATCCTGAGTGAGGTAACCTAGACCCAAAAGGACATTCATGGTATGTACTCACTTATAAGTAGATATTAGCCATGAAGCACAGGATAACCATGCTATACTCCACAGACCCAAAGAACCTGAACAACAAGGAAGGCCAAATCAAGAATGCTTGAATCTCACTTACAAGGGGGAATAAAATAGTCATAGGAGACAGATGAAAGAAGGTAACTGGATGGGAAAGGCAATGGGGAGGGGAATGGATGGAGATGTTAATGAGCAAGTGTGGGAAAGTTAGAAGATAGGGCCAGAAGTCTAGAAGAATGAATGGAAATTCCCAGCAAGAGGGGGAAGGGGGCATTTCTAGGACATCCTAGAGACCTTAGATGGGAGGCTACCAGGAGTCTATGGGGATGATTTTAGCTGAGACTCCTAGTGGTGAGGATATCGAATCTCAAATGGCTACCTTCTGTAGCCAGGCACAACCCAGAGTGGAGGCATAAGGTCACCAACCCATTCACAAAACTTTAGTCTCAAAAGTTGTCCTATCTACAAGAAATGCAGGGACAAAGATGGAACAGAGACTAAGAGAACAGACAACCAATGACTGGCCAAACTTAGGACCCTTCTTAGGGGCAAGCACCAATCCCTGATGCCATTAATGATATTCTGCTATGCTTGCAGACAGGGGCCTATAAAAACTGTCCTCTGAGAGGCTCCACCCAGCAGGTGACTGGAACAGATGCAGATACCCATAGCCAAACATTGAATGGAGCTCTGGGAGTTTTAAGGTAGAGTTAGGGTAAGGATTGAAGGTCTGGGGGATAAGAACACAGGAAGATGAACAGAGTCAATCAACTTACCTTGGGGAATCTCAGAGAGTGAACCACCAACCAAATATCATATGTAGACTGGACTTAGGGCCCCCACACATATATCTTCATGTAGGTTCCCAACAACTAGAATAGGGGGCTGTTCCTAAAGCTGTTGCCTGTCTACAGATCCCATTTCCCTATTTGGACTGCCTTGTCTGGCCTCAGTCAGAGAGGATGTGCCTATCCCTGCAGAGACTTGATGTGCCAGCATGGAGGAATACTGGAAGTGGGTGCTCTACCCTGTCAGAAGAGAAGGAGAGAGGAGATGGGGAGAGAGACTGTGGGGAGGAGGGAGGAGGGAGGAAGAGAACAGGATGTAAAGTGAATAAATGTATAATGGAAGAAAAATGGAGAAGTTGGAATAGGGAAGAACATTCAAGAAGACTCAAATACATTACCTAAGTGAAACCAAACCCAATAATGTGGATTTTATTCACAGCAGGGTTCTTTCTCTTGACATCTGTCTACATAACCATGGGTATTGGATGCTTCCATGCTGGTTGAACCACAACACACAGTTCTCACTATATACAGCCATACACAAAACAGACAAGTGATCATAGCTTAAAACTTAAAACTTAGTGATCAGCTCTTAAAACTTACTTCAGGATCCAAACTAACAAGTAGCTTCTTTAAACCTCCCTAAGTAATTTCTTTAGATTGCCACAGATCAGAATTATCCACTGGTGAATGCAAGGCCTTCATCTCCACCAATCAGGTTTCTCCTCGGTGATCAGGAGTGAAATGGGAATCCTGTGGCATCCAGAAACTTCAAACTTCCTATGAAGAAGGGAAAATGAGCACTATCTGAGTTTGCCACACCATGACATCATCCTTACCTACCACTATTCCCACTGTCACATACCTGTCTTGGCAAGCTGGTCATAGTGCTTGCTTTAATTCCTCCCAAGGGAAACAGAGGGATGATCATTGAAAAAAATCAGAATAGTTAAGAAATTCAGGCATACTTCTAATCAGACAGACTCTCAAAGAAAACAATGATTAGAGCCTAACTGGGGTACCACAGGAAGCAGCTGAGTATCCTAAATTCCAAAGATGAGCAAGTGAGAGAGAGACTGAGTAAAGTATCATGAGTTTCCAGTTAGTTTCTCCATCATCTGCCAACCAATCAAACATTTTAGGAATAAATTATAGTACTTTTCCAACAGAAATCAGCTGCTTCTAAGGGGTCTCTGTGCCAATTTGACTTAAAATTAACAGTTGTTATTTTTCTCCTACCCAGCATCTAATCTAAACAATACACACACACACACACACACACACACACACACACGGGGTGGGGGCAGGGTATGCATTCAAACACATACACACATTCATGGGGAACGGGAGAGGGGCATGCATGCATACACGCACACACACACACAAACACACACAGATACACACCATTTATCCATTTATTCAGCATATTTCTAAGTGTTTAGATAAAATGAAAGCAAACTGTCTAAACCAGGGTACAGCTTGTGCAACTGAAGCATTCTGGAAGCTTCTCTTCCAACACACAAGTCTGCCACATTGCCATAACCATCTAGAAGTTACTTATCTTTTCACTTGTCACTTGAAAGCAGGGACTGATGTGCAGGGTGGCTGTAGAATGTGGACAGGAGTCTTCACATCCAGGGAACACATCTGAGAGCCCCTCTGTCCTCCCCAAAAGCTCTATTCAATGGTCATGAGTCCTTGAAGGCTCAGGCACATGTCTGCAGAGGTGCAAGGAGCATAGAGTAGCCCACTGCACTGCTTTGCCCAGGGTGTAGTATAATATTAATTAGTCACCTTCTTGATTATTCAGTCAAAATATGCCAGACTGAAATAAATTACATTCTTAGCACATATTTCACACCCCTGGATCAAGTCTTGCAAGGGTTTTCTTTTATTATTTATAAGATCATGTGCTGTCTTCCTGCGGAAAATGAGATGGTCTGCATGAGGAAAAGGTAAAAGAAATGCAGAGAAATGAAACAATCAGATAGTCCCTAATGATATTTAAAAATAGAAAACTTGCTACTGTTACATGCAGCATGTTCCATCTTTTGAGATTTAATGGCTCTCTTGTGGTTTAATGGAGAATTACTTTCAGTAATTGATTATTAAAATTTAAAATTGCTAACCATCTTCATTATTAGATGAGCGAACATGTTATCCTTGTAATTAAAAAACCCGAGACTCCCTTTCATCCTGTTGACAGAGCGGCCAGACTGTCTCCACACTCAGACTTGATGGTTTCAGGCTTCTTGTTTGACAAAAATAGCCAGCCAGTCATTTGATGATGAAAATGCAGAACATCCACAGAGACTGAGCAGAAAATATAATGAACAAAAAAAAAATAAAATAATAAAAAGCCCTACAAGCTAATTAAAGTTTTCAGTCCCGACTCATTAAATGCTCTGCATCACTTATGTGATATTTCAATGTGCTACACTCAGGTAACACGGGGCACTGATACGTTCTCTTCAGCCTCCCTCAATGTGCCCTCAGAAGTCAGTCCAGCAGTCCCTCCTCCACAGGCAATAGTGTGTGACCTTTGACATTTCACCTCAGATGTTTACTACTACAAATTGGTAGCTTCCAGAAGCAAGCCCTACAGAGAGGACACAGGAAAACTCCATTGTCATATTTTGTTGTATTGAATGTGCACAGGGTAACTTGCATACAGAGATTCCAAGGCTCAGTCCTTCCATTAAGAAAAGGGGGTACCTCCGGTCCTCAAGGAAGTCCACATCCAGAGTCCTAGAGAACTGATAACCAGCTCCCCATGCTCTGGGAATAGGAATCAGCCTGCACAGGAGCCTGCCTCACCTTGCAAGTTCTTGTCATGTTAGAGCGTCCATTCTGTGTTGGCAGCACTCAGTGACTTCCAAACAGACATTTTATGACTGTCACTGGAAAAGCCTATCCAAAAAGATACTGTCGTCCCTCAGCAGTTAGACAGATGTCAGCCTCTAGGAAGGAAAAATCAGCAGACTTAAGATGTAGAAACGTGACCGAAGCAAGAATTTCTGTTTGTGCAGATTAATGCTGGAAATCAAGAAAAGACATACAGCCTCAACCATTTAGCTCAGGAAACCATTACTTTGAGTACCCATATCAATGAATTACTGGTGATCTTTCTGAGCCAGTGTTACAGGCTGTCCTCTCTGACTCAATCCGACCAGCGCTGATTATTCCCGAACACAAGTCAATATGCAATCCTTGGCCCACGTTCTGAGACTGCAGAATGGGTGGGTACTGTGTTGACCCAACTGTGGAACTGCGGTCATGTGTTTGTCCTTGTGTTTATCTTCCAGATTAAATTATGGACCCCACAAGACTGAGAGCAATTGCCTTGATGTCTTTTGCTATGTTCACTGAGCTATAGCCTCACCCCTAACAATGAGCTCGCCTGACATCAGGCTCACCATCAACGCATCTTATTTGTTTACAGGATTAAGAATAGACATTTGACAGGAATGGGGGCTCCTCTAATCAAATATAATCTTAAACTTAGATTCCATATAAATATAATCTTGAATTGAGGACCTGTTCTGACTGATGGTAATTTTTCAACCACGGAATTTTTCCCCCATACTCCAAAGCAAAGAAAACAGCTAATTCTTTCCCCATGCACATGAGATAAAGAAAAGTATCACATTAAAGAGTATCGGGAAGTAATTCTCCCAGCTTTTCACAGCTGTTCTTGATCGTTCCTTCAGATCGCTTTCAACAATTTCACAAAGTCATTAACAAATAGGAAGATGCCTTCCACCTTCCACAACCTCCCTGCTTTTGATGAGGTGGCCGTTTATCTGAATGTAAAATGCCAACCTGCTTTTAAGGCTAGCACATGCTACCCCTCCATAATCACTTTCCTATGCCCAAACATCATGGTACTCCATCTACTGTAATGAATCACACTTCAGGTGCCACTATTAAATTATATGTGTGCTAATAGCATAATTCCCATTTGATCATTTCCCTACCTTTTGCAGCACCTAGCAGAGTGCTTTTAATGTATAAGAGGTTACAGTATATATTACCTGAATGTTAAATGAACTGGAGAAAATGGCCTCACCCTGGACTTTTACCCGCTTTTCAATTTCCTTTCTTAAATTTAAGTGTGAATGAGAGGAATTAGTCAATACAAGTACACTAGTAGCTAAAAGTTTTAAAAATACTTTCTTTGTCATAGAAGATTGGAAAAAACTTCTCTTGGATAAATTCTTCATTTTCTCATCCTAGCCAATGGCTGATTGTAGTTTCAGTATCTCAAGCCACAAGCTAACTCGCTCTGTCTCTATCTCTGTCTCTCCCCCTCCCCCTCCCCTCCCCTCCCTCCCTCCCTCTCTCTCTCCCTCCCCTTCCCTCCCTGCCCCCCCTCTCTGTCTCTCCGTGTCTCTGTGTCTCTGTGTCTCTGTCTCTCTCTCTCTCTCTCTCTCTCTCTCTCTCTCTCTCTCTCTCTCT
>NW_021604636.1:2666382-2717219 GCF_004785775.1 Grammomys surdaster | reverse complement strand
TCTCTCTCTCTCTCTCTCTCTCTCTCTCTCTCTCTCTCTCTCTCTCTCTGTTTGTGTTTGTGTGTGTTTGTGCGTGGATGTATGTGTTTGTCTCCTTACCCAGTTCAAAATACATCCACAGACAAGGCTGCATCATGTCCATCACCTTCTTCCAAAGCATCACCTGACATCTAATGCCTTGTTAATCGTCTCTAAACAGCTGCCCTCATTCATCATTAGGCATCTCTAATATCTAAAAGCTCTGCACTGTAACACCAATGCTCAAAGTCATCTCTCTGCGCTAACCCTCCAGTGACCCCTCCCCGTTCAGTACAAACACCCGTGGAGTCCTGGAGACTCGGCCTGCATCAGGAGGACATACACACACACACACACACACACACACACACACACACACACACACTGCCCCATTGCTGTTTCTACAAGAAGAGTTCAAGGCTTTTGTATCTCCTCATTCCTCAGCTCTGATACTGGTCCCCAATCCATGGGAGGTAGAAACTGTTCAACTGGCTCCTTGTCACTACAATCTTCAGAGATATATAGTATAAACCCTGTATGTTTTCCCTACAATTAGTTGATTGATTTAATTTGTGAAGGAAGTTTTTAAATGGAGGAATAAATAAAGCTATAAACTATTTGCTAAAGCAATACTATGTCAGAGGAAAATCAAAGGGTTTATATAATTAGGGTACTAACTATGGGCACATAATTTCAAAATACTATGGCTTCATTGAAAAAAAATAAAGATACATTATACTTTTGTGGTACAAACAGTTTAAGCTTATCCCTAGCTACAAATAAATGACTAGCTTGCAAATAAATGAGACCAAGACTATGGTTCTTTTATTTGGCTTTGACAAGTACTGGGCTCACCCCTAATCTATGCTTCTAACTTCAGGCCTGGCTTCCTCCCCAGTGATGTACCCCAGATACTTTCTCTTTCTCCTGGGAACATGGTCATGGTTCCTCTCCCCTCAAGTGGCTTTCTCCTCCTTTTCTTTCTTTCCCTTTCCTGCCAGTCTCTCCTCCAACCAAGTCACTCCAAAACCAACTACATCTAATCCCTCCAGTAATTGGCTGCAGGCATTTTTTTAACCAATAGTTTTAAATCAAGGAACAAGGTTTGCACAGCAAAAGCTTGTAACCCTGAGAAGTCACTGGTAGGCCTAGACCTTCAGGTATAGAGTTTGGCATTACAATACACAGCAACAGAACAAACCTCAGCCCATTTTATTTCCCTTTCATCTTTGTTATCATTCATTTCTGACAGCACATAAGACAGGTTCTTAGGAGGGTGCTAGCAACAGTTTGCCATTCTAAATCAGATTCTGGGATTGTTTAATTTTTCTCTATTTTCCTATAAGGAATTAGCCTAGGAAAAATGGAAGGAAGATGGGGAGACATGGATGAAGGGAGATAGGGAGAGAAGGAGGGAGATAGAAAGGGAGAGAGAGAGAAAATTAAAAGAAAAGTAAACATTTATTTGTGTATTTATGCATGTATTTATTCATTTGTGGTTGTGCAACTAAGAATGAATGAAAACATAATTAAACTGAAAATGTTTTCCCTCCACTTCTGCTTTTATTTCCATCCTGACTTTTTTCCAGCTCGACCCAGGCTTTGTAATACCCTGTCAGCAGTAGAGCTGACAGCAGGCTCCTGACTCTGAAATCATTCCTAGAAAATATTTCAGTTTCCCCAATTTCTAACAAAGTACCATATTATGGGGTTTGAACTAAAGCTATTTGTGTGTGTGTGTGTGTGTGTGTACGTGTGTATGTCTGAAATACTTTAGTTATAGAAAACTTCCCAATGAGAGATTTTTTTATATATATTAAAAATGCACCCATTTTTAAACACTGTGATGGATCTGCCAATGTACCTTCATTTTATAGATGACATATCAAAGATCTTCTGAGATGGAGGACTTGTCCAATGTACACGATTTGTGACCAACAGAGCTGGCAATAAAACCCACACTCCTTAGCAACAAGTCATTTCCTTTCCTCACAGTGCTATTCACCTTGCTCATGGCTGCCATGTTGATAGTAATTCTGAAAACCTAACTCATGTCAGGCCCTATTTCCCAGGTATATGTAATCAAAAACTTGAATCCAAACTATAGCCTGAAGACAATCATAGTCACAATTAGTATAAAACACATCCTACCACCTCTAAGTTATAAACTTTATTTTCCTATTTGCCACTTTATTCTATCCTTAGAAGAGTACTCTGCAAATCTTGTGATAGGTAACACTGCATAAATATTAATAATAGCATTTAAATAATCCAGCATCTCCCTGGGGGATGATCAAGATAAAAAGTCACAGAGGTTTCTGACATATGTGACTGAGATAGGTTCATGCCATTTCTGCTGGAAACCAGAAAGCTAGTGTGGTGGCTCACTTTTACCTCTGTAAGGATTTACATACATATGTGTAATTTTAAATATCTAACTTTTCCTCTTTGTTCTTGTATTTATATTTGGAATCTATGAATGTTCTTTGCTATATTCCATGTGTCAGCAGAGATGAAAGCCATCTCAGGGCTCTGGAAATGGCAGAGAGTGAATAATTAAGATCAGGCATCAAGACATTGACATGTCATTCACTGGTAACACGGAGGGACGGGATGCCAATAGTACTTTCTAAATATGCCACCAAGGGAGGGATTTCCCAGATCCTTAATAAAATTGGCCCCCATACATAATGGATACTACCAGCCTGTACCTGCTTGCCACTGCACAGCTTGTGTCAAAATTATGGAAGGGGAAAAAAGTAGAAAATGATATTGTCCATTTGCTTATGGAGTAGACAACTATCTATTCTGTGAAAATTGAAGGGAGTGAGGCATGGTCTCTGGCCAAAATCTCATCCCTCAATACCTGTCACATTGCCTGAAATCATCCTGTTATTGATTCAGTCTTTTAAGTCATTTTTTTAGGTCTTAGTCAAGCCTATTAAAATGCACACAGTTTTAGAAGATGCACATCTTCTCTCAGGTCCTTAATCATTGGTCCCCAAAATGACTCATGGGCATGGAGAGTAAGCAGAGGGATGCTTTAAAGATTATACAGAATAAACAAATATGTTTCGGTACATAAAATGTTTTCTTATGTCCATCCGTCATACATATCAAAATGTTGACTGGGACTTTTCCAGTTGTTTCCAAATGAGCAGGGACTATATTTGAAAATAACTGACAAAAAAATGCCAAATTCCAAAGAGCATCACACTGGGCAAGGCAGGCTTGTCCCAGGACTGTGGGAACATGGCAACCTTGACAAATGACTAGAGTCTGGTTCTAGAAATGATGCAGAAAAGATCCATCATAAAACTGCTAATCTAGTCTACCCATTTGGATAGGAGGATGACTCAACATTTTTTTTAACTGACCTAAATCCCTGTTTGAATTCCTACATATCTACCAATAAGCTTTAAGTCCCAATTATGTAATTACATATGCTTTCTTTATTCTCACTGAAGCAAAATGTGTTTGTGTTTGAATAAAATTCCATGTGTATATACTACTTTTTATTTATCCATTCAGCTGTTGATGATTGTTCCATATCATAACTAGACAATAGGGTATGGGGTGATCTAATATCCTAAAAAGCTCTTCAACTAGGAAGACCTAACTCTAGCCAAATCAGTATAATGAATATGTTCCAAAAATCTGTTAGATGTAACGTGTGAATACAAGAGAGGTCAAACCATGAGTGTGAGATTAAAATAGTAAGGCAGAAAAGGATATACTAGGCCGGAAAACGTGTGGGGGTAGAGATAGCATAGTGTCTCAGTGCTGAGGACAGTGACCACTGGCACCTCCCACTGCCCCATCATCCCATTTGCATTTTTAATTGAAAAAAATCTTTTAGTTCAATATATTTTGATCACACTTTTTCTCCTCCCCTAACCCCTTCCCAGATCCTCCCTGTGTCTCTACCGAACTCCACACCCTCTCTCTTTCTCTTTGAAAACCAAATGAACAAACAAAACAAAAATAAAAACCAAGAAGCACATACCCAAAACCCTATAAAAACACACACAAAAAATGACCTATATGCAAGCAAAAATCAATAATACATACATATACCCAAAGGGGGTAGAAGGGAAGGAAGGAGGGAGGAAAAGAGAGAGAGAGAGAGAGAGAGAGAGAGAGAGAGAGAGAGAGAAGCAATGCCTAAATAAAACAATAGAGACAAAAAGTCTACAAAAATAAAGTTCCTTTTGTTTGTTTGTTTGTTTGTTTTTTGAATCAATCAACTCTTTCTAGTCATGGCGCTTACCCTGAAGTGTATACTCAGTGAGATTCTATTTGAGAAAACTACTTTTTCTTCTCCTAGCAGGCATCAGTTGCAGATAGCTCCTTGGTTAAGAGAAGGAACCCATCCCCCCATCCCCTCCTTAGAACTTATTCCAGTATGCTTGATTCAGGCTCCATAACTGTAATTTAAGGGCCTCATGCAAGGAGCCTACAGAGGACTGAGGGATTAAAGCAGCTACTACAGCCAGGTATGCTCCTCCCCAAAATTACCTGACAACAGCCAGGTAGGCCTGGCCCTCTATACAAAGGGCTGCTTGCCCCCTCCTCTCTCTCTTCCACTCTTGCTCTCTTCTGCTCTATTCCCTTCTTGCTCCCCCTCTGTCTCCTTACCCCTCTCCCCTTCCCTTCCCCTCTCTCCATGTGCTCATGGTCGGCCTCTACTTCTCTACCCTCTCTCTCTCTCTCTCTCTCTCTCTCTCTCTCTCTCTCTCTCTCTCTGTCTGTCTTTCTCTGCCTCTACTACCCTCTTAACTCCCCTCCCCATGCCCTGAATAAACTCTATTCTATACTATACCTATATAGAATAAACTCTATTCTATACTATACCTCTATTCTATTCTATACTATACTATATGTGGCTGGTCCCTCAGGGGGAAGAGATGGCTCCAGCATGGGCCTGCAGAGACATCCCCTTCCCCCATACCTCATCACACACTCATAGAACATATGCTCTTTATCTCTTTATTTTTTTATAAACACGTCTGCAGCCATTGGTGCAAACCATCAGAGAGCAGAAATAGTTGTGTCTTTTTACATGTGGTAATTTGACCACTAGTAAGTGGGGGCTCCAGAGAGTTACCCCAAAATCTCAATGAGAAATTTTTCTTAAGATTAGAGAAGACACTGGATGGTTTAAACCAACTTGAAATACTTTAGAGAAAGGAAAAGCTAATTTAATCCAAAATCCAATGGAGCCTAATATATGCTCTTTCTGGCAACACCACTTCAGTCACACTACACTAGTGTCATGACTCAGGAAACAGTGCCTTCTCCTTTACAGAGAAGAAACTATACGGCTCCCAAGAGGATAATGCGGTAACCAGGGAGAGATTCCACAAACCAGCACAGACCGAGTGGGGAAAAATTCTAGCACTTCCATAAATGTCAATAAACACTTGTCTAGGGGCCATAGGATGTCCCAATATATTTTTGTATAAAAGTTGTAACCCGAAGGGTCTTAAAATAAAAGTACTGGAGGGAAACTCGCGGGTCTAGTGGGAAAGGATAGGCTATTCTAAAGCCTGTATATAACAGCAGAGGAGACTACTATGCCCCTGAGCCAATTGAATAATCTGTTTCATTGACACAATTATTAAATCATTGATTAGTGTGCTGAGTGGTCCTGTATCCGTTGTCTTTATTGCAGGTGAATTGTAGCTATCGCCAGCTGTTTCTGTGGCAAGTTCTTCAGCTGCAGAGGAGCTGGCATTGTGCCCAGATGCAGTCTGGGTGCCCCACGGCTTCAAAGTGTTTTTTCTTTCCCCCAGTGAGTGCTTCTCTCTGTCATTACATGGTTTCCCTGCGCTCTCGTCAGTGCAACAATAGAATTCATAAAACTGAACTCAGAAACAAAGAGATAACTTATTGGCAAGTAATGAAACACAGGGAGATTGTTCAAGCAGTATAAATGCAAAAGGGCTCTGAACCACCTTAAACGATCTACTCCTACTCCATCGCCCCATTGTCAAGCATGGCATGAAATAGGTAAGTGTCCGAACCTCCTAAAAATTAAAGCTTTGCTCATCTGTTGCCTCCCAATCTTACAGTCAGTTTTAACCACTGGTTTGCATTGGGGCCACTGGTCCAAGTTATTTCTACTAAGGCTGGCTCAACCCCGAAATTTTCTGAGGTGTATTCCCCAAACAATGCAGTTTCTACTGAGCTGTTCTTCCCTTTCCTTTGAGAAGAATTCCATCACTTCTGAGTGATGTGTGATATGCTAATTACTCAGTTGTCAGATGCTAGGAAAAGTGTGAGAACATTGAAAAGTCATGATAGTCCACAAATGATGAGAGGCACTTCCGCTAATGCCAGAGGAACTCTGGGAAACTTATCCAATGACTTGCATGGGCAAAGTTACGGCGTCTGCTGCCATCTCTGGTGGAAAGGAAGTGGCACAGGTATTAGTCATCAAATTTACCAGGATTCAAAATCCAGATCAAAAGATTGTTGAATATGCATTTTAGTCCGCTGAAAATTAGAGTTTTATTTCCTGTTGTTTCATTTGGGGGATGTGTGGTACACGAATGTGGTACATGCATGTGAATATGAAGGTATGAGTGCCTATGGGCAGGCATGTAGACGGCAGAGAGGTACTTTGGGTATCTTCCTCTAATGGCTTGAAACCTTACTGCTTTGATATAGGGTCTCTCACTGAAATAGAGGTTTGCTATTTCTAAGTGGCTGGCTAGTCAGTGAGCTCTTATGATATGCCTGCCTTCACTTGCCAGTGTTGGGGCACAGCCACTGGGGGACCCAACAACAGGGTAACCACCACCCTCAAAACACCAGTTAAAAAATCCATACTAATTAATACTAAAATTAATACTAATCTCTTCCATTTTAAACATCATTCTCTTGGCCTGTCTTGAAATCAAGCTTGTGACTCAGTAATACGCCATTTCAAAATTTCCAAGTACAGCTAGCTCCCTTTGCTCCCTTTCACATAAAACAGATGGAAAACCTTCAAGATTAAGAAATAGATTGAATAATCACAGAATCATGGAAGCTTCAACATAAAGGAGATCTAGGAGAGCATTGACTTTATTCACGCCCTCATTTTTAAAGATGAGGAGACTGATGTCAGTGGAGGGGTAGAGCCAGGTGCAAACCAGGGTTTGTTAGCTAAGCACAGACAGGGCTTGTTTTTGTTGTTAGAATAAGGGATTAAATGATTCCAATTCGTGCCATCTCCTTTATTCAGAAAGTTTACCATTCCCTATCTCCTTTTGTCTGTGTAACCATGACAATTGCTGGGAATAATATAGTTATCAGTATAAAAATAGCCTCATTAGAACCAACAAGGAGCCCACCAATCAGCTTAGACCTATTAAAGGCTGATAACCACTTTCCAGCCTTCTAGTTTGCAAAGCACACTCTCTCTGGACTCCTCCCTTAGGCTAGTTCTTTCCGTGTCCGAGCTGTCTCTGTCAATCAGTTTGACAGCTGGGATTTACAAGTAGAATCCTGCCTGAGAAAGCTCTGCTCTCAAGCAGGCTCAACTGGATCTTGCCCTGGGATTTGTGACCTGCTGCCGCTTTGGAGAACCCCTGATGTCATGTCTGAGGCAAAAGTGAACATTTCCCTCTGTGTATACAGCAAAGGAGAGAGAAAAACTGGGCATCATTTAAAAATTGACACACTTATTAGCAAGATTCCTTCGGAGAGCATTGATTGGTGTTTGGTTTCTTTGCTGGTAGGCAGTTTTCCCTACCATTCCGTGCTGATCTATGTAGCTTTGCACGCAGCAGAGAACAATTTATAAAAGGACTTTCGTGACGCACCCACATTCCTTTCAGAATAAATAGGAAAGTGAAAACTTAGAAATAGGGAAAGGTAGAAAGATCCTATAATGTGGTCACAATCATTGAATAACTTCACTTTGTCTGACCAATGAAAAGATAACGTTATACTGAATTCTCTGGGTGAGCTACTCGAAGAAATGGGAAGAAATGATGAAACAGAGTTCAACGAATTGTCTCAAAATGTTTCTTTTGTCCAAGTTAGGACTGGTTTTAAAAATAAGCAGATCCAATAACAAAACAAATTGAAGAAAAGTCTAGAAATAGATCTGCCAGTGAATGAAAAGTAGATTAGGGGGGTCAGATGCAAAGGAAATTTAAAACAAAGCAAACAAAATAGGATTTCATAACATAGCACTAGTGCTAATCAGAACATATCCCTAATCAGAATATATTACAAATTTATAGGTAAAATGAAAACGTGTAAGAACCTACCCCCACAAAAAAAAAAAAAACAACTTAGAAGACCGTTTATGACTGAGTTAGGGAAACACCCATGAAAGATAAAATTGATGAATTAAAACTTCTCCAAGCTAAGCATGTCTGCTCAAAAGATACCTACCATAAAGAGAATGAAAATACAGACACAGATGGGATGAAAATATTTACAAATCACATTTCCGATAAAAGATTTTTTTTTTTTTTTTGCCCAAACATGAGTACATCTTATATACTCTCTTCTGGTAATACAAACAATTTCAGTAATACTAGTAAAGCAAATTCAATAATAGTAAGACAAGTATTTCAAATTAAAAAGAAAGAGCTAAATGTTTGCATAGGCAGCCCATCAAACAGGATGTGACAATGGGGAAGAAGGGCGTGGTCAGGTTTAGGGAAAGGAAAAAGGGAAACAAGATGCCATTTCAGAACATTCTTTTTTTTTTTCTTTTTTCTTTTTATTGGTTATTTCATTTATTTACATTTCAAGTGCTACCCTCTTCCTGGTTTCCTCTCCATATATTTCCTACCCTATCTCCCCTCACTCCTGCTTCAATGAGGGAGCTCCCACACCCACCCACCCACCCACCCAATTCTGCCTCACCACCCTAATATTCCACTGGGGCATAGAGTCTCCATAGGACCAAGGGCTTTCCTTCCCATTGATGCCACATAAGGCCATCCTCTGCTGCATAAACAGCTGGAGCCATGGGTCCCTCCATGTGTACTCTTCGGTTCCTGGTTTACTCCCTGGGAGCTCTGGGAGGTCTGGTTGGTTGATATTGTTGTTCTTCCTATGGGGTTGTAGCTTCTTCATTCCTTCCCTTAACTCATTTATTGGGGTTCCTGTGCTCAATCTGATGTTTGGCTTTGGACATCTGAATCCTTATTAGTCAGGCCCTGGCAGAGCCTCTCAGAGGACAGCTATACCAGGCTCCTGTCAGCAAGCATGTCTTGGCATTAGCAATAGTGTCTGGGTTTGGTGTCTGCAGATGGGATGGATCCCTAGGTGGGGCAGTCTCTGGATGCCCTTTCCTTCAGTCTCTGCACCACTCCTTGTAAAGCCAAAACCAAAGAGCTGGGAGCTCCTGCTGTTATTGATAATGCCAACTAACTAAAACTTTCATGTGCTGAAGGAGGAAATAGCAATCTTAAACAGGTGGTTGGAAAAATTTATCAATTTAAACACCCACTCCCATATGATCTCAATATTCTACTTAGATACTTTCCAACAGAAATAAAAATTATCATTACAAAAGCTTGCATTTGGATGCTTATAGTAAAGATATTTTCTAAAAAGAGAAAATAACCTAGAAGTCAATCAATTAGACAATTGGTATTTGAATTTAAAAAAAAAGTGATATTTTTATAAAGTAACTGCTACCTAGCAAGAAATAGAGATAAACTAGTAGAATGAAAAACAAAATTCTTTGCTGGGGCCAAAATATTTTCCTTAAAACCACATTTCCAATAATCACAACAAATGAAACAAAATAGAATGAGCCAACAATAAATGAAATCATGCACATGCATGGCTTCCTTTATACCAAATCCTAGAAAATGCAAACTCAATATAGAGATAGAAAGCAGATTCTTAGTTATCTGGGAATGAGGTAATAGAAATGGGGACACAGGAAGAAAGGAGGACTAAAGACACCAGGAACCCTTCCCAAGTGATAGGTGAGTGACTAATTTGATTGTGGTGAAGGGCTTGGGGGTACACATATGTGTTAAATACATCAGATTTCACAGTTATTAAAAACTAGGAGAGAAAAATGAGCATATCATGACTTTTTTACTGACAGGATGCCGTGGTGACAACATGCTACTTTTGTAAGGCTATACGTCGATGAAGGAATCATATATACAGGAAGGTTATTCACTTTTTCAACTTATTCTCATCTTTTCAGACACTGCTTACTACTGAGCATTTACTCTGGGACTATCACTATACCGTGAATGCTATCATGTGTTTTCTCATTTAATCTTCCCAAGAGGTTCTACACCCATTGTACAGATGGGAAAACCAGACGTGTGAAAAATTAAGTAGAACACCTGCTATAATAACTAACATGTGTCCAGCGGAAGCCAGATTCCAAATAGGTCATAGCATAGAGCTCCAGATGTACAGGACTGGCTGGCTTGTTCAGAAAATGAGAGCAACCTACTGAGTGTAAAGACAATGTGAAGTTGTTTGGGTTCCATGAGTCTACCACCTGAATGAGCTCTGCTGCTCAAAGACAGGGCCTAGAATTCTACCTGTCTCAATAAAATGTTTTCTATTCCAGACCGCTAATAAGAATTTCCCTTTTCAGTGAGCTGACTTAGAAAACTTGCTTCTCTCTGATAACATAATTTAAGCATCTGTGAACATACAAATAAAAATAGGTGGAGGTTACTAAATACAGAGGTGTAAAAGAGGGAAATGGGCCACAAACCACTGGGCGTTGACTTGCTTGAGTAACTGTGTGACGTTTTCATGGTACAGAAGCTTCGGGCTGAGGGAGAAATGAGTGTTTATGCCCTAACTCTAGACATCACTTCCATACTAAAGCTATTGCCCAAGGAAGGTTTCCCCCAAGCAGGGCAGACACTAAGCATCTGCACAAAGTTACCTGGAAGCTAAGAACGAGTGGCCAGGAGGAAATGATTCCCTTTGTTTCCATCTTTTGTTCTTCCTTTGTTTGCCAAAATCCTGGCCTGTCCCTCTCACCCTCTGGATTCTGTATTATTTGTGCCAAACAGTCCTGCTAAATAACATGGTTTAGAGGGTACGGTCTGAAACACGGGAGCTCACATTTTAAAAGCAAAAAAAAAAAAAGAGTAATGGCATAAATGATAAATGAAATAAAGATTTTTTAAAAAAAAGAAATTTTATGGTATTTAATTAATCTACCAGTTTTCCTAAGTTGCTTTCAAGTGAAATGGCTCCTTACCAGTGCCTTTTCAAAAGGTTAGAAGTGAATTCCCTGAGCTACAATCATTAGCATATAGATGTCTCTAAGTGTTAATTTCTGTTTTCACTGAATGAATGTAATTTAAAATGAGGCCCTTTCAAATCAGTTAACTTCGGCCATTTGAGAAAAATAAGAAAAATGGACTCCAGCATGAACCCCCAGCCAAACCTGCTTCTTCCCGGATAAGTGCGATCTGCCGCAGCCACGCACTACTTTGGGAAATTACAGATCTGTTCAAAAAGAGAAATTGGGTTTGAGGTGAGCAGGTTAAAAGGACCCCAAACATTTGATTTTGATTTAGCTAATCATGAGAAGGAAATTGAAAATGAATGAAGAAATCAATTTCGAAAAATATGGCAGTTCCATCCGTATGGAAAACCCAGGAGCATTGTTGATGAAATCCAACAGCTCCAGCCTGGACTCCCGAACACTGTTTGGCCCAAACCATCACTGGGCACATTTGGGCTGAAATTTGCCATATAAAGGGAAAGTAGCATCTAGTAGCAATCCCAAAGGTGGTTAGATTTGTATGAGCTGTGTTAAAGACCAGAGGTCTCTTTCTCAGTTTGGGGATGGGGGAGAGGCTGGAAAATAAAGACTTCCAAGTGTGATATCTTTTTCACACACCGGTGGACATCCTACAGCCAAAGAGCAAAGAACAAAAGGAGATCTGTGGAAGTTCCCTCCTACTAGTTCTTAGACAATTACCCATCCATGAGGACAGAGTCTCCCTAACTTAATCACTTCCCAAAAGGCCCTGGTCTTTAAGACCACCAGGGACATTCTCAGACTACAGAATGACGTATTGTTAAATTTAGTAATCCTTAAACAACAAATTTTAGACCCTGCCACCCTCCTCGAGGAAGCCTCTCCTGTCTACCTGAAGTGACACCCACTCCAGAATCTCTAACTATCTCCCCACTTTCTACACTCTGACACTGACCTTTTTTATGTCTGTCCCCTCATGGACATAATAGCATAGTGTATGCATATCCCTCCTTCTGTCTCCTTCACAGCCAATTCCTCTGCCTAGCACAGGTGGCCCAGTTCTTAATGCTTTGGAGGAAATCAGAAACGTTTTCCTGGCTTAATGAATAAATGAAAGGCAAATTCACCAGTTCTAAATGAGATTTTGGTAATAACGTCTAGATCTGATAAATACATAAAGTCCATTGTTGTAGAGAACAGAATAATGAGAGACGATGAAATCACAGACTTCCCAATGTTATTTGAAAAACTCAGGAAGCATCCTTGTCCCCACATCAAACTTACAGCACACAGTAGCAAAACAGCAATTAATACAGGGTATAGATTGGTCTATCACACTCATTTATACTTACCTGTTTGCAGGACTACCCCCACCCCTAAATTGCAAGATTTACTAGGAAAGATGTCACATCATGCTCAAATTTGGATCCCCCAGAGTCTCTTACACATAACAAAAGCACATTAAATATTCAATTAGTCCTCACCTTCAGCAGAATTCAGACACACTGTCATTTGCGGCCCTTTTCTAAATTGGCTTCGTACTCACCATTAACTGAGCCATTAATGGATGACCCTCATAAACACACAAAGCTATTGGCTAGGGGCTCCAATCCAAGTGACTGATTCTCCTAATAGAACTCCATGAGAGCAGCATCACTTCCTCTACTCATTCTTCATCTGTCAGAGGCTGCTGAGCACTTACCCGTACTGTATGCTCTAGGTAGTAAGGTAAGTGCTGGCTACACTAGGGGCATCAAAAGAGGCTATGGTCCTTCTTACACCCCGGAGCCTAAGATAGAGGAAACTCCATAAGCAGTACCAACTTGATTTCTCCATGGACTGGGTCCAGAGTTTCTTCGACAGTAAGGTCTTACCACAAAGATTTTGTGGGCAACTAGGAAATGACAATAACCTGTGTTGTCTGAGGAGTCCCCAGGACAGTTCTGACAAACAAATCAAGGAGGGTATCCATATCTAGGAACCAATGACTTCTAGGATAAACAGTAACCCCTGTGCACATGGCTTCAATTAAATGCTTTTATGTAAATATATACCTGTATGTATGTTTGCAAATATACAACAGGTTTCCATATGAATATAACAACCCACCCTTAGTGTTAGCTTTCCCTCCTCCTACCTATCCCTATCCTCCATCCCTCTCTCTGCATAGACCCCTCTCTTTCACAGTATTCTCCTTTTCCTCTTTGTATCACCTATGTTCTACTATAATCTTCCCTTAAGATCTTTCCTCCATCTTGCCACTGATGGCATCATTATTGTTATATGCCAACTATAGATTAATTTAAAGGTGTGGGGAGAAGACTTAGTCAGTATTCACATGATCATGAGGACATGAGCTTGAATCCTTATCCCCCACACAAAAGCCTGACCCAACAGCAAGCATCTCTGATCCCATCGTAGGGAAACAGAAAAGGGATGATTCATAAAGCTCAATGGCCAACAAGCCCAGATGACTCAATGAGTTCCAGGTTCAGTGAGAGAACTCTGTCTCACAAGATAAGCATATCTGAAATGGATTTGAAAGGAAAGTAGACCCTGGATCTAGGAGAGCCTTTCAGGTCACAGTGGCAACTTCCAGTTGTAGTCAGAGTGTAGTAGATGGTGGTATAGATGTGGGACAGCCTCCTTGATTGGTGGTCAGGAGTGTCCTGGAGACTCCCCAAACAATACAGGCTATTGTCATTGCTCCTGATTACCCACCAAAACTTTGTAGTATGACCTTATTGCTGAAGAAACTCTGGACCTAGCCCATGAAGAAATTAAGCTGGTACTACTTAAAGAGTTTTGTCTCTTTTAGGCTCTGGGATGTAAAGAAGGACATTAGCTTCTTTTGATACTCAATGGATAGTGAGGAAATGTTAGAACGGGTCACACTGTCGTCTGCAGAGGTTCTGGCTGAGATGTAGAGAACATTTGATGATGGAGATTCTTAGGTGTCCTTCAGCCACTCACTAACATTATGCTGTACCTAAGAAAACCTTTCTTTATGAAGGGGACCTCCCCCAACTCTCTCAGTAAACTCCACGGGGTCCCTCACCTATCTGGGTGTTTCATGACACCATCCTTTACATTCATCATCACATCTAAGTGCACAGGCACATGGATGCTGGGAACTTTGATGAATTCCCCCTGCTCTGACACTGGATGCAAGATGAACATCATGGAGTTCTTCAGCATTTGGCGAAGAGGTCATTTCTCTTTTTGCTCCCTTGCTTCACATTTATTTTTTATTTGTTTAGCTAAGATTTAGATTTCTTGCTGTCAGGTCATAGGTTTAAAGGCTGAAACTTCAGACATACTGTTTCCTACCTCTCTCTGTACAGCTCTCAACTGAGTCTCCCAATTCTTATTGACAAAACTGATGTGGGGCTGCACTTGCAAACACACAGACATAGCACTTACACACTCGGGACAGTGATGAAGGAAACCAAGAGTTTTATAGTTTTGTTTTTCTTTTTTTGAAGGGTAACTAGAATGAAACTTTGAAGGTCACACAGCAACCCTATGGCTCAGATCGCTCATCTACAATAGCGCCTTCCGTCTGCTTGAAGATCTATTTAAAGGACTCAATTCTCCCAATGTCCGTCCCTCCTTCATTTCAGAAAACAGGAGTACAAAAAAAATCCACTCTCTGTGTCCTAAATAATATCCTTGGCAGCTTGCTTTAATGTGTTAGATAAGATGACAAAGTTATCTTTGGAGGATACAGAAGGACCCTATGCTCAGGACAGCACAATTAAAGAAGGGTTACTTCTCTGTACCAGAGGCTAAAGTTTCAAGGTTCATGAAACAAATATGTCACCAGCTTGACAGTTTACAGTAGAATCTGGCTCATCTCTGTCACCTCAAATCCTGTTTTCTGCAACAAATATGTATTTACCACTTGGCCAGCACTAAACTTAGAGGTTACAAATGATAATTTTATCACAGTTAATGTGTGTCAAATAATATATCTAATGCTTCTCAAATGACATGATAATAAAGCAACTATTGTTATTGTTTCCATTTTACAGATAAGACAAACTGAGCTTATGACATAATTTGTCATAGTTACATTTTAAATATCTGTAAGACTTGGGATTTTATATGCTGGTCTGCCTAATCCCAAGTCAAAAATCTGAATTCTATATAGTACTTCTTGTTGCCTTTAAGAGTCTCATGAATGGAGGAGACAGAAACTGGATTCAATATTTGCTACAGAACAGGGTATGTGCAGTGACCTGGGACATGCTCAGAAAAGATTCACCTACTGAACCTGTGCTATCGGTGTAACACAGGGTCCATGGTGTTCTATAGATGTCCATCTGAGCTTTAATACCATATTGTCATCTTGGAAAAATATATTTATTGTCCCATCACTTAGCACTCACTCCCCACCTATTAAACAAGAAAGTAAAGTGCACTTTACCAGGTCAGCCTGAGGACTTCATGAGTTGAGTTCTGTCATATGCCTAGGTCACTGCTTGGCATGCAACAAACATGTAATAAGTGTCACTAGTTCTTAGTTTTCAACTAAAACAATTAGAAAGTTATTGGTGTGGATGAAGCAGGAGGGAAAATGCCATTCTACAGTGAAGGGACACTTCCCAAGGCCAATAATGGAAAGAGTGTGATAATTAAAAGGAGCTTGAGAAATCACGTATGTAGTCATTTTAGGGATTTCCTGTGGTGAGGCAGGAGTAGTTATTCCATGATGAAGTGGAAGGGGACAGTACCTTGACATTAAAATGATCTCATAGGTAACTGTCAGATTAAAAAGAATTTGTACTTGGTGGTGCCCTTGACACAATGGCAGAATATGACAAGATGGTATTGTCACTCTTTACAGCACTCATAATTACCAAAAACTGTAATTCCTAGCCTCTGCTAGAAAGTGCCACTGCAAGATTTCTTTGAGTCTTTTTTTTTCAATCTAGCTGGCCACTGGCAGTTTTATTACAGAACTCTTAATTAGCTAATGTAAATAGTTGACTTCACATATCATCAAGTTCATATATCCCCTAGAAGATAACCTTGAAGTTGTGAGCCTTTCCCCACTCCCTTTTTTTTTTCCATTTTGGTCGAATTTCTGCTGATCAATTTTTTTTTCTCACCACCATACTACCAGCTTTGCTGTAGCACAGTGTATAATCAAGCCTGTGGGTGGACCATAAGTATCCTTCAGAAATGGTAGTAAAGAGGTACATTTGGGAAATAAAATACAAACCCTAGTAAATGCAAAAATAGCAATGTTTACCTAACAAACATGCAAAACATGCTTAACATTTTCTCTAGTATCAATTTATTTTTATTTAGTTTTGTTCACTTATGTCTGCACAACTGGATTTAAATAGCAAATTTGATCCACACCCAAAACATTCATACTCAATCTAAATTCATATATATCTTGCTTTAATTCCACATTGACATATTTATTAGAGATAGATCAAATTCCCTCTATTCATTCAAAGACCGGCTCTTAGGGAAATCATTTGTTTCCAGAAGGTTCAATCTCTGCAAACATAAGAATTGCCATTGTGCTGCAGATAGCACATTATGTTATTTATAAAGTGCCGCACCGGAACAGAATAATGCCATCCATCAGTATCCAATCAGCAGTGAAGTTGGCAGAGGAAAGTGGGGTGTACAAGAATGCATTGGCACAGACCATTTAAACGGGCGGATTCTCAAGCTCAAACTTGGCAATGGCTTGCGAAACTAATTTATTTGTTATTTGCGGGAAGAGGTTGCCACTTTGAAACACACTCAAAAAGTTTCCAATTTCAAAGCCCTGCAGTCAAACAATACAACTGGCGTTCTCTCTCCTGTGAGAGCCTCCTAACGCCCCCCTACCCCCCACCCGTACTGTCCACATACCTGATGACATTTCATTTCATTCTCTGCCATGGTTATGATTTTTTTTTTTTTGCTCATTCTCTATTTCTGTTTTTAAAATTGAATCCTCTCCAAATTCTTTCCCATTTTTAAACACCACCTGCTCTTCTTGCTACCATACCTCACAGGTTCACATTTCTTGAGAGTCCCATTAGGTTTGAAAGTGATGTATACATGCCATTTGTTGTTTAGCATTGAAGGCACTGAATTTTTGTCAAATAAGTTAATGGAATGCAGACACGTGAAAATTCCATGGGCACCTGTAAACTTGGGAGAGCAGGAATGAAAAGCACAGTGGGAGATTTCCATATATTGGCGAACTGATTCTTCTTTTTAAATTGTATTTGTTTTTATGAATGTAGGTATGGTGCCCACATGTATGTCTGCAGACGCATGCAAGCAGTGCCTATGGAGGACATATGAGGACATCAGATCCCTTGAGATGGTAGTTGCAGATTGTTGTGAGCAGCTCTTTGAGTTCTGGGAATCTAACATGGATCCTCTGGAAGAGCGTCAGGTACTCTTAATCATTGAACCATCTCTCCAGCTCGTAGTCATCTCATAAACTGATTCCTACTTCCATCACAGAGTACGAAGTTTCAAGACTAGCCAATTCTGGAAGAAGAGCAAGGTACAAACAGATTTTGTTTCACCGGGGGTGGGGGGGAGACTTTTTAAAATAGTTTGGTTATTTTATACCATGTGTTTGTAGACTGTAAAAGACAAGCTGAATCACAGCCACAAATGAGAACCCAGAAACAGAATCAGGGATTGCAAATTGGGGAATGGTAAAGAAGGCATTTAAATATCCCATCTAAAAACTACTTCAGAAATGGCTTCTGAGCAGGGTGTGGTGGCACACATCTTTAATCCCAGCACTGGGGACCAATCTTCCATGAACCTGGCAGGAGAGGAAATTTAATGTTTATGACCACTGGTGATGTCTGCCAAGGCTAAGGTCTGGGTACCACTGAGTGGCTCGAGAAGATTTCCAGAGAGGACAGTGTGTATAAAGGTGAAAGAGAGGACAGAAAACACAAAGAGAGCAAGGTACCAAATCTCTTTCTAAAATATGCATTAATAGAACCAGCATTTGACTAGGAGGCAGGAATTAAGGAAAGAGTAGCATGATTGCAGTTACTAGTGTAGTGGAAATGTGCAAGGTGCCCCAACCCAAAAGCATCTCATAGATTATTAGAACTTTTTTTCTCAAGCAATTCTAATCCAGGGACACAATCAGCAAGCAGGTGGCAGGTCTTTCCTAATTTCTTATGCTTAAATGGAAATACAAAATTCAAATAAAGGTAATTCCTTCCTGCTCTTTCTCTTTATCAGACTCAGTATAAAGAATAGAAATTTGTTCAAATTCTAACAATACTTTAATACAGATTTTTTTTAATCTTTTAAGGGGATTTTATGTTGTTTATCTTCATTGACACCTAGGTTTGCACAATTAAATCTAAAATTAATCTCATTAGGATGGATCTCTTTACAAAATTCATTAATCCGTGCCTTCTGTAATGGATTTGATTCTCTCCTGGCCCAGCTACACTGTAGTCATCTGTGCTGGCAATTTCCTATGTGAAGTAGCACGCCGGTTATTTTTAAATCAAAGGCAATTTAATGCCAACGTGTACACGTGTTCTGTAACAAGCAAATCTAACCAAGCATGTCTGCTTCTTTATCTTATGTCAAAGGAAATATTTTTTAAGTTAACGGAAATTGTAAAATTAACATAACCTGTTCTCAAGCATATTTGTCTGTTGGCTTTAACAGTATTAAGTTCAACACAGCAGCTAAACTGACTGTGTATTAAATTCTGCCTACAAAACGAAGCTCTCTGAATTAAGTAATCTTACATTGCTATTCATGACTAAAATCCAGAATACAATTATTAATGTGGTGAGACCCCAAAACTTTTCTACCTTAACTTTGATAGAAGAGATTCAGTATATCTCTTTAGGAATTTTTGTTTCATGCAGTTAATACAGATTTAGCGAATGTATCAGATATGTCTTGATGGGAAACAGGAAATACTCCTCCTTCATTCCCCTTTTTAACAGAGCAAGAAAACAGAGGAATGAGCATCGTTTCTTCTTGAACAGGAGCAGTGGTTCTCCTAGCTCACCTTCATTATTTCATGTGGTTAAGTGTTCACAGCTCTCAAATTTATTGATACAGCCGTCAACACACACATTCAACTTGATAATGATGTTCCAGCTTAAAGAGGTCTCCTGAAATTATTTATTATTAAGTTTCATTATGTCCTGCAAATGATCCTGCTGATTAAGACCACCCTTTTAGGCTCTGCCACACCTAGACTAATCACAACATGGCGATGAAATTTGAGCTGACTTGCGTTCCACGGCACCTCTCTCATCAAATCTTTAAGTATAATTTAATGAAATGTCTGTTGATATAACTATAAAAGTGGAAAAACTCATTTATAGAATCAGCCAACCATATCTGAAGTACATTTGCAATCTTTGACAAGTCAAGGATCACGTAAACATTTTGAATTGTCTTTGTGTTGAAGAGGTAGCAATATACTCTGCACCTTGTAGTAACAAACGTGGTCTCTCTCTTCTGGGAAACATGATTCCTCGGACTCAGAACTTTAAAAATATATTTTGAAAAGTATAAGTGATATGAGCATATAAAATGCTGTATTATGTATAGATATTCAAAGACCTTGTCCAAATTGTTATTTTTGTAAAACAGTAAGTGCATGCCATATAAATTTATTACAAATATTGTCATATAATGGAATCTAGAAGGTAACTTAATACATAAGAAGGAGGTTTACTGATACAATTCATAAGTACAAAAGTATATATGTTTATATATGTGGTAAATTCTTTGTTGTAGAATATGAAAGTTGAGATTTTATAAACTCAAGAACGCAATTGTATGAATGAAGTTAAAAGGTTTAGACAACCTCCATTAAAATCTGCAAAGACAAGATAAAAGATAAGAACATGTTATTTTAAAAATAATAGCAACACCTGCAGAACGAAGTTGCCCATTTGGAGGTGTAGTTACTCATTTCTATTTATCTATCTGCATAGCATATTTTCATAATTACCTATGTCTATCTTTATCTCTTCCTTCCTTTTTGTGAGTTCTTTGAGGACAAAGACCTTGTCTTTTTTTATAGTTCAGTTTCTTAGCACACATGATACTTCCTTAGACACAGGAAGTGATCAGTAAATGTTGAATAGATAGGTATCACAGGCAGAAAAAAAAGCAGTCAGCAATCATAAACAATTTCAGAAACTACCTTATACATGAACTCAATATTATTTTCATATACTGCAAAAATGCTACCAAAGAAGAAAAGAAATATCCAAAATTAGTTTTAATTTTATTTATATTTATTTTATGTGTATGAGAGTTTTGCCAGAATGTGTATACGTGCACCACATGTATGCAATGCATAGAGGTCAAATAGAGTGACAGATTGTCTGGAACTGGAGTCACAGACACCATATAGGTGCTGGGGATTGAAACCAGATCCTGTGCAAGAGCAACCAATGCTCTTAACCACAGAGACATCTTTCCAGCTATGCCAAGGAAGGATTATGTTCTATTTTTGTATGTTATGGTAGGAGATATATCTATTATTCAAATCAGACCATATTTTCCTGCCTATCTTGGCAGACAGCTTGGAGAGACTAGACAGTAGCATATGAAGTGAATTCCTTGTTCAAAAGAACATTACAGTCTGTTTCAAACGTGCTAATTTGACAAAGTACATTCGTCAATGTGTACTCATAAATGTAAACTTTTGAAAGAACAATTTTCTGCATAAATCTAACATTTTTTTCTTGGATGATTTCAAAGAAAAGCTGTATTTTTATGTTGCTCACTGAAGTACAGTCAGACTATGAATAGCAAAAGAAACCCTGGGTGAAAAAAAAGTCTACTTATGGGATAATAGATACATAAAGAGGGCAGAGGAACCTACCCAGAACAAACACAACAACCAGCAAAATCATAGCCCAGAAGGGTTGCAGAGAGCTCAGGCTATTTACGTTTCTGTATTCTCTTTTTTTTTTTTTTGGTGTAATATTGGCACTGACTATGAACCAGGGCTCATTCATGCAAGGCAAGTGTTCTCCTACTACAGCCTCCTTAAAAAGGAGGGAGAGAAAGAAAAAATTATAATGCCAGACACATCACTTCTCGGCCCTTTGTCTAAGATCAAGTGTAGAATACCAGACACTGAAAAAGTTTAGTTAGAATAGACACAATAATCCTGGCATGAGTTTAAAAGCTGTGTGGTTTCAGTAATGGTCATTTTATCCTTTTAACCAATAATTATGAGATGGTTATTATATTCACAAGGAGGAAAGAAAAGGAAATGACATATTAAGTAATATTTATTGAAGGACTTTATGCTACAATTGATGTCCTCTGATTTGTGTATATTATCTGGATTCATATGACAATTCTTTACGTAAATGTAAACTGAAGTACAGAGAAGTTATTTATCTTAAGTCACAGAGTTAGTAAGCAAGCTTGGTTCCTCAATCCTTCTATGCCTGCAATGTAAAGTTTTCTTATCCATCTTCCCAATAAATATTGACCCCCACCACCACCACCACAAATTCTATCCAGCTAAAGCACCTAGAGACAAGATTCCTCTACTCAAAGGCTTTATCAGCCAGGTTTGAAAAGAAAACATAAACAGATAAAGATATCCTCCATCAGGTCAGGCCACTGAAAATCAGCACATTTGAGAAACTACAAAATGAGTAGCTTTTAAAAACAATCCTTCTGGGATGGAGAGATGACTCAGTGGTTAACAGCATTTCTGCTATTCCAGAGTTCCTGAGTTCAATTGGCTCACAATCACCTATGCTGGGGCCTGATGTCCTCTTCTGGTATGCGGGTACATGCAGATAGAGTACTCACATACATAAAATAATAAATAAATCTAAAAGAATCCTTACAATATAAAAAATCCTAAATTATTAGAGAAAAGAAAATAAATCATGCTACCAACATGTTTTTTTTGGTAAATATAGAATTTTGATTCCTTAGATTTAAAATCATTTGTTACCATGTTATTTACCCATAGTACTTTTCCACACGTTTAATCATCTTATGCCATTAGAATACATAGCTCCTAATGACCTAAAAAAACACCTTTAGCTTGAAAGCAGTCTGTCATTCCTTGATATTGACTGCAACAGCATATTTCTTTCTGTAGCAGAAGTGAGGTTAGTATATAACTGCATACAAGTTATATCCATAGATTAGCATGAGAAGAGTTGATCAATCCTAGAGCTAACCTCAGATTGGCCTGAAGTTAGAAGAGTATTAATCATATTCATTTGCTGTTGTTGTTTTGTCCATGTTGAAGACTGAGAACACTTTCCCCTGTCTTCTAATTGTGGTTCAAAGATTAACCAACAAACATTAATGCTCCAAGCAGCCCTGACTCCAGTGTTCCAATTGTAGTAACTAGATTAAATCTTATGGAGCAGCACAGACAAGGCTGATTTCAACAGGCTCCCGAAAATACTTGACAGATAACTTCTGTCCCATATTATCAAACTTGGGTATCAATGATGCTCACCTGCACTGCCAGCTGTTAGTGAATGCACTACCATGGGGTGTATTCAGTGAAGTGCCTGGGCCTTAGAAAGCATGACAACAGTATTATCTACTGAACTGAGCCCTTTCAAAACCTAAGGTTAATGAATCAGACACCTCAAGACTTGAAAGCAAGTTCGAGCCCTTCTGTTTTCTTCCTTTTGGTATCAGAACAGCACAACTCCATTTACTGAATTTTTTTTCCTCAGTGAAAATTACCTAATCAAAGAACCAATGATAGGACTGAAAATATAGCCAAGAAATCTATGACTACTTATCTCTTCTCTTGTTTTATTTGCACAGTAACACAGGGGAAGAAATGAGCACCAGCAGTATAAATGGCTTGTATATTAGGGGCAGTGGCCAGACCTGGGTGGAATCTTAACTCCTTCCAACAGAGGAGAGGCAGCCATAATCTAGAGATATATACATTTTAAAACCTAAAAACTGACGTTCAGAATTGCTTAGAGAGATGTCTTAACTCCAGTGACAGCTAAAATATAGCTGCATTGTAAGCCAGGGGTATGGGTTCTCAACAGTGGTCTCAATGGGATGGATCCATTCATGTCTTACTGCTGACAGCACATCAGACCTCTGAGTTGCAAAGTATATTGCAGTCACTGAGATTTTTAATTAAAGCAAAAATATATCATTTACAAAATGTACTTAATTAGCCCTCAGACCATACGTTGATTGAACATGGAGTTTCCATAACCATTGGGGCATTCAAAAATACAGTTTTCTGAAAAAAAAATTTCTTAAAATACCTATAGCTATCTCACACAGTACATGTGTCCTAACACTATTCTTACTTCTTGACATTTACCCTGATTCTCTCTAAAGACTCACGCATTCTTACATGCTTTCCTGCTTTTTTATTAATTAGACAAATTATCAGTATTAAAAGACAACATAATAGTTTCAAGAAGTAACTTCACAGACTAGCTGCATATTTAATCAACTGCTTCTAAATTTTTAATCATCTGAGTCCAGGTTCTTGTCTTGAAGCTTAACTTGATAACAAACCTACCAACTGGTAGGACTAATTGGTGCAGAGTCAGTCAATAATTTATAAGGGAAGGGAAAAACATATTGGATGTTATGAGGTACAAGACCACCAGCCAGTTAATCCTGAGAGATAACAGGGAAAACAACACTTGATTCCAATACAAATCCATGGCGCGCTGGTGACATCCACTGGCTGTCCACTAACATCACCTGGAGTCTTCAGTGTTTCCCTACATGGATTCAAAAAGAGAATTGGTGGCTTTCTGTGTTGTGTTTTTATGTCTTTCCTTGATGTTAAACGTATTTGTACCACATGTATAGTCACTGCAGTTAATGAACCAAATGCATAATTTCAAAGCCATAATTCATGCCATAAATGATAACTATTCTATGTAAAGTAGATCTGATAAAAATTTCTTATGCTTCTGAATTTGAAATAAGAAAACTTCAGCAAGCAAAGAAAATATTTTCAGAGTTACATAATGAACATTTATATTGGCATCTTACACTGCTGAGAACTGGGTGGATTTCCTTGTAATCTAATTTGGATAAGACCAATGTGCCAAGAAACATCCGGTAAATTAAGATTCTCGAAGTTAAGAAATGATTCTAAAATTTAGTTTGATTCTTGAGTGAATCTGAATGATCTGGAAGGCTTCTTGCCCCTGTAAATTTGGGGCACTCTTGTAGAAGTATAGCAGAAATGCTGAGAGAATTTCTCACCTATTTAGTTGACAAAGCACACCTCAGGGAACACTGCATTAACATTAACACTTCTGACATCACTGCCCCAAGACCAACATCATACAGAGATCAAAACACAAATTCCCCATTGGAGACTGCAAAGAACAGAGATACAACTTCATCCATGGGACCAGATTCTTCCATAATTACTGTGCAATTTCCTAAAACTTCATCGCCATATCAATCAAAACTTATTAAAGGGGTGGAGGAAGTGGCCTAGTAGATAAAGTGCTTGTTTCAGAAGCACGGAGACCTGAGCCCCGATCCCCAGGACCCATGAAAAAAGCCAGCGTTGTGGTCTGTGCTTGTAACAGCCCTTGAATAGTGGAGAGAAGGAGAGAGTTGAAACCAGTTCAACAACCAGTGAACTCCAGGTTCGGTGGGAGACCTTGTCTACACATAAGATGGACAGCTACTGAGGAAGAGAGCCTAACAGTGACCTCTAATTTCCACTAGTATGCACACATGAACATGTGCACACATAAAACCCACATAATCTTCTAAAACTATTTCCAAATCTTCCAGGCAGCGCATAAAACACATACACAACAGGAATCATTTATGACAACTTGTGCAAGCAGAACAAGGGCCACAGATGAATTTAGCTTACTATGTGAGGGGAAACTAGTAGGGAATATTTAGGCCATAGTGCATGGGGCGTTCTCATTGTAAATACCAGTATTTGCAGTCTTGTGTCATCTACAAGTTACAAAACTTGAAGAGGACTTGTTTTATTTTTGCTAATGTTACCTATTTTTTTTCACTCATGAAGATATTTCTTTTTGTGTAAACTGTTTTAAGTACGTACCTTCCAGCTTCCAGGGAACTGATGGGTATTGAGGAGCTCTTTGTGGGACATTTGACAGTCTTAATAATAGTTAACTAATGCGTGGTAGAAGCATTTTTTCTGTAAATATAGTGACTAAGCTTCCAGTTCCTCAGAAACTTCACAGATGATTTTGGCTAATATGCAGGGTTATAGAACTTGCATGAAAGCAGCAATGTAATGAATTTAAGTTCATAATTATAGCATGAAGTGAAGGACAATTTTGAAAAGTACCAAGAAGATAAGACACACAGGGGCAAGAAAGCGCAAAGCCTAAATTATTTTCTGTTAGAAACTAAGGGAACGTATTAGAAGAATAGGGCTGCCATATAACCAGAGGAGACCACATTTTTTTTTCTCTAAAGGAACTAAATATTCGCTCCATTGATCACAACTCCAGGTAAGTTATTTTCCTTTATGGTTACTGAAACATTCTAACAGTGTGATGTGCATCAACAAGACACTAATGTCCTCTCAGAAGTACTCAAACAACCTTCAGACTCCCTGGATCTTATTCCTCTGTGATCAGGATGCTATCACTGAAGGAGGCCTGGGGAGCTTCCTGTTGAAACACTTTGTAGTCTTTACCAGATGATGAAAAGCTGGGAGCTAAATTGAACTCAGAAGTTAAAAGCAAGCCCTTGTAATGAAAATTCTCTAGCTCCTCTCAGTGATAAAGACCACAGCCTAAGAAAAAGGTACATTTCGACTTCGTTTCTTTCCTTGAGGAACATGCCATACATACACATTGGTCATGACAATTATTGGGAATTAATGAGTGTATATGTTTCATAATAGTCCAGATTGAAAAACTAGACTTGAAAAAATACTCAAAATGTGTGCTTTAGAGAAAACAGTACAAGGTCAAATCTAGTAATGACAAACAAAATATTGTCAAATTTAAAAAGGTATCAAGAATGTTATTTGACTAATTTTCCTGAACAATATATTTACCTATTATGAAGTAAAATTTAGATTACTAAAAGCATAATCACTCATTTTCAAACTATAAAAATGATAAAATATAAAGACACCTTACCATCCCACAGCTTTTCTGTTACAGGGCTATTGGGTTCAATTGCTTCTAATATCATGTTCATGAACATCCCGACACACATTCAGAGACAAATCTTTCATCAAGGGTTGAAGACATTTTTTTCACAGCAGTATAAGCATACACAGGATTATCCATTATGGTTATGGCCAGTTTCTTTTACTTGGTTTAACTTTTTTCACTTTTATGAATGGTGCTGTTAAAGGCATTCACTCTTGCCTGCCCCCTGAGCATGTTTTGTGAAGCATCACGAAGGGCCCTAACCCAATATAAATATGATCTTGATTCTATAAATTCCCATACTTAGCCTTTCTGTTTCCCTCAGAATGAAGCCCAAATCACATTCCATGTTCTATAAGAATCTACGTGATCTACCATCACCTTCAACTTCACCTTCGTCACCCTCACATACCATGCTGGCCTTAGTTGATTCATCAAACATATTTTATCATCTTTTACTATAGATCTTCCCCCCTACAATTCTAGAATCCCCATCCCTCCACTGCTTAGTTCTTTACCCATGGAGATCTACTTTCTCAACAACTATTTTTCTCCTTGTGCCCCAACTGCTCCACCATTGTGCTCCACCTCTTTTTTCCTAACTGTCTCCCTTCTTCATTTTGGGCTCTAATTCTACTCTTCCTGTGAGAAACACGTTTTCTATATGTCACTGTTCCCGTAAGCATCTTCCCTCCTAAGACCTGAAGATGTCACCTTCCTGTGTGAAGAGGTCTTTAGGAAACCAATTTTGATGTCATCTGTTAGAATCATTTATTTTTCATCCCTGTCAACATTTATTCTCCTGGTGTCCTTTGTTCTTTCTTCCTCCCTCATCTCACTCACCCACTCACCCCTGTCCTCTCCATGCAATTCTCTCTTCATGCCGTGGCTCTTGAGTGGGCTCTTCTCATTATCCTATATCTATTATATATGCACTATATCATAAAATATGTTTCAAAGGCATCTCTCTTCCATCAGCTCCCCTCCCCCACACACACACACATTCTCTTCTCCAGCATTGGTCACCATATCAACAATTTCTTTTCTAACTCCGAGCCATTAATTCAACTTTAAGATAAATATAGAATGAGTTCAACCATTCATTTAATTTTGGAGAGGCATAAAATACATAAAAATATAAATAAGGGATAAATCCTATTTATGACGTCTAATAGGTAAAAATAAAACCAAAAATTTGAAACATCTTACTATGGTTTTACCTCACTGAGGCAAAATCTTGCTTTGCTTCACAGTGAAATGCCCTAATACAACAGGAAATGGCTTTCAAGTCCTATTTTCCATAACTCTGCTACGTGTTGTCATAGCCTGTGTACTTTAGTTACAAAGAAGCTATTATAATTTACTAAAAAAAAAAAAAACTCTTAACTTCCATCTTTAGTATGTCTGTACTGCCTAGCACTCTTCTGCAGCCCTCTGATGACATCATACAGTTCTTACCAGAGGCTTTGTATACCCAACTCTTACAGGCCTTCCAATATCACTGTCATTTAGTGTATAGCACTTAGTCTGCTTTTTAGGACAGATGCTTATAACTCGATACTCGCCTTAGCATGTCTAAAAGTAACTCTCACATAACAGGCACTCAGGGCTTCCAGGAGCCAAGTTAGCAAGCACATAAGGCAATGACAGCATCTTCTGCTCCTAATTGCAAGAGCTTCTGAGAGTGGCAATTGCAATATGAGTATAGAACCAGACAGAGGAAGGGCACTTGTATGCAGTTTTCTAATTTGTGAGCATTGAACAAAGCAGCTGAGAAGACTTCTTTCAACTTTCCCACCTAGCCTGGTGTTCCCTCCATCTTCACACTGCCCATGCAGGAAGTTTCCATCCTTCTGTATTCCTCTCATGTCAGTCACTATGAAGTGGAAAGAAGATTCAACTATTGAGAATGCCAAATCCAGTGTAGTTGGTGAAAGCAGTTATGGATTTCTGTAGGATCTGGTACAAATGAACACAGTCTAGCTGTCCTCCTTGGCCCTATAGAAAGATGGGACTAGCAGCAGCGTTTATGCTACTTCTAAGATACAGCCTTAATGTAGGCATAGACCAATGTAGAGGCACACTATAAAAAGTGCAATGTATCACTCCTGACATGAAGGGGAAAAGGGAAGTAAACACAGGAATGGCACTAAATAGCTAATAATTCAGTGCAAATTCTATGTGTTAAGAGTCCAAATAACTTGCTAAGCATCTTACATGAGTGATTTTAATTAACAATCAAGACAACTTTGGTGGTGGTGTTGATAAGGATGATAGAGCTGGTAGTGGAGGTGGTATACTCTACAGAGCTGACAAATATTACTTGGCTAAGGCTTCATAGCTACTAAAAATGGTCTGGAATTCAAACCCACAAAGTGTAAAACCTGTACTGTCATCTTAACCCTGCTTCCTACTGCCTCGCACATTGAGTGAGATTGAATTAGAAAGTTGAAAATTCTGTAAACTTTGTTCATTGCAAAAAAACCAAAAAACAAAAAACAGATCACATTATGTTAGAGTTGAATACATTTATGCTGGTGAGAAATGCACTTATGGAATTTCTGCAATATATTTTAAGGTGATTATTATGAGATGCTCAGCCAAGGTTTTGGCCTATCTTTTATGCAAATAGCAAACTTGTAGCCTAAGGAACATTCAGTTGGAGACACTGCTAGCAATACCCCAGTTATGTGCATTCCTAAGCATCACAGATGGTGAAAGTGGGAGCCAAGACAGGCAAAGATGATACATCCCAAAGAGTAGTCATGGAGCTATTGATGATGCTCAGCAAATGTTATAGGGACCTTCCTCTTAAAGAAAACTTTTCTATGCCACTGGTAGTATAAGAAGTGTGAACCATCCACTGAGCATCCAGGGGGAATACAAGATACAAACCTAGGAGACTTACATAAGAAATAGACACTGTTCCAGAAGTAGACAGAGCAAGAAACTATACAACGGGGTTTGCAGTAGGGTCATCTAGATGCAGAAGTAGACAGAATGCTATCTCTGCATGATCAGCTCAATATCTATTTAATTTACACATTTCATGGTATTCTATGAAAGTTTTCCAAGAGTTTCAACTGGGTGATGGATGAATCCACAACACCTAGAAGCTTACAAATGACTAGCAGTAAGGAGAACAGCTTTTGAAATAGTGAGGCCAGCTCAGAGAACTGTTCTCGAACGTAGCCAGTAACATTCCTCTGCCACAAGAACACTATAATCTTAGGACTAAACATACAAATAAAACACCTGCAGGTATTATTGTTGGTATTCAAAAGTCAGGGGAGTAGAGTACTCTGATTAACTAATGGTAAACAGCTTGAAAGAGAACTAAACCAAAACACTCATCTAGTCTAGTCATACTAGCCAAGGGCTATACTTTAACACAAACAAGCAATTAATTTTAAACAAAACACTCCTGATAATTTTAACTTGTTTTCTTTAATATTTAAATATTTCCTAATAATGTCCTTATCCTTTCAGTATCAGGGGATACAAAAGAACAGAGAACAGAGGTCTTCCCCATCCCCTCCTCTCTTTTCTGAGAGAGTGAAGCACAAGACAACACGTGAACAGACAAAAAAGAATGGCACTGATTTTTCCTCATCCTTATCTAAAACCATACAAATTAAATGAACAAAACTAAATCAAAGTGGAAGATAATCCAACAGTAATTCATATTTCCTAGGGAATATTTTGAAATTACCCGACAACTGGGTATGTCTGTCATCATCAGATCGAACATCTCATTAAATTCATACCCCCGCACACACACATATTTTCAGAAGGAATGAAAACTAATGATTTCTTTTGCTAACCTTTCCTTGGTAATTTTCTTTGACTTATAATATCTGTAGATTATGAATTCAATCAGAAACATAAATAACAAAGACAAATGTAAATTGGTCAATTGATTAGAGTTTAGCATTGTGAGCAGCATATTTTATATTACCTATTTGTGTACAAAATAAACAAACATATTCTAACTCAAAACACAAAGTGTTTTCATAAATTGGAAATAATTAGATCTACTTAGACCTGTTTTAGAAGGTAAAGAGGGACTGATACACTTGAAGAGCTTATACCTCTAAGTCTTCATAGAGACTTGACAGTATTTTTTAACAGAAGAAATGGCCTGTTTTAGGTATTTCAGGAGTTAAGCTTGTAATGTTAAAGTAAATTGGACATTTTAAAATTCAACCAATAATTATTTCTCAGGGATGACTGATTTTATTAGCATCTTGGGAATATATTCCATGCTCCATTACCAAAATACATCACTGTTATCTAAGATTAAATTATGTACTTCTGAAATATTTTTAAAGAAGTCTTTTAACTTTCCCACGATGTTGTTACAAAGGTCAGTTAGAAAAAAAAAAGATATGCTAATGTTTGCTGCTGTTTTGTTTCTTGTCATTTCTTTAAGAACAACTATTATCATGTCCAAAAAGAGGAAACAAAAGTTATAGAAACAGAAAGAAATGAAGGAAGAGGGGGAGAGTAGGAGAGGCTGAAGGAGGAAGAGCAAGGAGGAGGAAAGGGAAGAGGAAGAGGAGGCTTTCCAGAAGGTTCTCAAGATGATGAGGAAGGCTACTGTCTCAGGGCCTTAAGTCTGCAAGCTGATTAGCTACCACAGTGAGAAGCTAAACAGAAGCCCTAAAAAGCAGGAAATGGAGTTAGCTGTTTAGGTCCTTACAGACTTGAGATCCTTGATTTGACCTGCTCTGATTGAGATAATAAAATTAGTAAAAGGATCTAGAGTATTCTACAAACTAGAACCTAAGACACATATGAAATATTGAGGTGACCAGCCACAGAACCACAGGTTATATGTCATAATTATTAATATTTTTAAGTAGTGTAACTGAAATCCATTGTGTAAGGAAACTTTCTGATCTGGTTTTTGTCTTTTGCTGTGGTGAGGATCAAATCCAGGATTTTGAGCTGAAGAACCACTTTTTCTTTGAGTCAGGGTCTCACTAAATGCACAGCCTGGACTTGATCTCATCAGTACTGAAGCTATAAGCATGGGCCCCCAACCCTGCATATCCACCCCCCAGTGGACTCTCACATTTCATGGTGAAACTAAAATAAATAAGAATAAGCAATGCTTAAAGGTTCACATTTAACAAAACCCATAGTCGTGTAAAATCACACAAGAACACAAGTCTATTTTTTAATAAGGTTTAATTTTAACTAATAAATTTAAAGTAATGAGTGTAATATGAATCCAAGTTCACTAATTTGCAATGCGTGACCTATTTTTTGTAACCCACAGGTGAAATCTTTTCACCATGATTTGTTTTCAGCCTTGTGAGCTCTCTTCCTCTCTCTCTCTCTCTCTCTAATCATTCTTCTATGTATCTCTCTTCTTCCATAGTTTAATGAGTCACATACAGTTTGGCTAAACAGCCATCCTAGCACAGTAATGCTTCAGCTTGCAGGGAAGGACACCCTTGTTGAGCTGGTAGAACTCGACCAGCTGGATGAGATCTGTGAACTTTGTATGGCCGTCATCCAGGGTGTGAAACAGCTCGCCATCATCTTCCACCTTCAAGAGAAGAAGCAACCAACCAATAAAAGGAAATCCCAATGAACAAATAAGCAAAGCATTAAAATAAAACAAAGAAGGGGATCAACTTCCCAGAAGAACAAGTGTAATCCTCTTCATACTAGGTGTTCATAAGCCTAAATCAACAAGCATATAAGACTAAGGACAATGAAAACGGGATAGTGCCTACTATTCCGGACATCACTTGTATTCAAAAGCAGCGTCTACAATTTGAGTAAGCAATCTGTCTCTCTTAATTCTCCCACTGTTTTGTATAGTTAGGATAGCACAATTGCCTACTCTTGGTGCAGATTCTGCTCCCTGTACTAAGCAGAAAGCCTCGATGATTTCAATTAAGGTTCTTTTCTCTTTTTAAATTATTTTTAAATTTTAATTTATTTATTTTCATCATGCTTTTGGGCATGAATCACTTCATATTTGCTGGAGTTGCTAATCACATAGTTTAAGAAAACCTAAAATAACCTGGGAGGACACTTTAGACAATTATTGGAAAAATCCAGAAAGAGGCATCTCAAGAGGAATTGCCAGCATTCTAGAAGTCTTACAAAACAAATCTCTGCTACTCCATGAGTTACTAGTCTGCATATCACAGACACACACACACACACACACAAACACAAACACACACACACACACACACAGAGAGAGAGAGAGAGAGAGAGAGAGAGAGAGAGAGAGAGAGAGAGAGAGAGAGCAGCAATGCAATAGAAACACGAAAGGGGGCTATGCCAAAGATGTTTCTTAGTGTTCTAAGAATAATTTAAATATGTACCAGCTATACAGCACCTGTGATTTCATCTGGCTAAAAAGAAGCTAATCAGGAAACATCAACAAAAGCATATTTTTTTTTAGAGGAGGAAGGAGGCAAAAGCAGCTTTCAAGCACTGCTTTTTAAAAATCTGTTAGTGACATTCATGGAAGGACTTCTTAGTGGCCTTTTAACAATAGGTGGCATCAGGTCTACACAACATCGCTAAATCATATTTCGTGGAAAAGTGGAAAATTTAATTTTTTACAATTCCTGTATTTCTTATATTAATTCAGGCTCATGAAACCATTTCTGCCAAACTTAACTTTAGTCAAAGCACAAGCTCCCAAATTACATTTAATAAAAGGAACAAAAGAAAACCCAAGTCTCCCAAAGCATATGCATTAAAAACATCTCCAATACACAAACCTGAAGTCAGAAATACTTACGGGTATAATTTGAAAGTGTTTTATCTTTTGTCTGTGACTCATTGACAGTACAAAAGTTCTGGGGTTACTCTGACTATCCCGTACCAAGAAAACTCTAAAGAGAGAAAAGGAATTTCATTATGTTTCTCCGCACACTCGGGTTTCATAGAAATATTTTTTATGTAGAAATGTAGGAAACTGTACATCTAAATGGTATAGCCAGGGCCTCCTTTACCAGGTAGTTCAATGGGTAAGACTATCCAATTTGACAAACAACAGGTAATAAACTTACGCTATAAAACTATCATTATACTAATGTAATATAACAGGGTAAATACACAAACCTTTTGTCAGGTTGTGTGATTACAACTGTCAATATAATGTTAAAGTGGCATCAATAATTACTGTTATGTCTTTTTCTCACTGAGAAACTAGGTACTCTCTCAAAACCATTCATCACGAAGAATGGACATTGCTATTTTAACTGACAGGGCATGACAGGCCCCTGAAAGGAGGAAATTATTTGGAATTAAATAGGTTTTACCCTTCTTCTGAAAGTGGATCCTCTTGTTTTTACAACTATAGACTCATTAGTAAGAAATGAATATATTCTAACAAATTAATCTTGAAATTGTTTGTGAAATGTTTAGGTAACAATGTTTTAAGTAAAAGAAATACCCAAACAACATGCACTTTAACCTTGAGGCATCCAGCAGAAAACCTTTATAATGTCAGGCTAGACAAGCAAGATGTGGCCTAGTGACCTAGGGAAAAAAGACTACCAGGCAGGGATTCGTATTTACTGGCAGTGCTGTGCAAAACCCGTTTTGTATTAATTATTGGCAAGCACACTGTGTAAATGTCCCTACGCTGACTCCAATACTAATCTCACTGTGCCTGGGCAAAGAGGCAGCCAATGTCTGTGGAAAGCATCCATTTCATGTGTACTGTGTGAGACTCAGAGATTACATCACTGGGGGACCAGACAAAAGGGCATTTCAGTGGTAAAGAAAGCTGTAATTCTCTTCCCTTCCCAAGAAGATCAGTACTACCACCTAGTGGGCTACTTGGCACTATCACATCTTTCCAAAGAAAGAAAAAAGAGAAAGAGTTTAAAGAAACATACTCATATGGTATTCTTTATTCAATTATTTCCTTTAACTCACAAATACTGGACTCTGAAATTAAGGAAATTGTAATCTGCTATTATGTAAATACTTATTTTTGTCTCTGGGTCTGTTCTCTGTAAGACTACAGTTCATTACATTTATAACCACAAAGGCTGTGCTTCAAGTAGAGAGACATGGTCACGTCTCTTCTTAGAGGTTAGTGAAATGTGCAAATATGCATCTTTATCTGAACATCAGCATCAAACAGCTCAATGTGGTCGACACCTTAAGCCAACCTTTGTAGATACAAGATCCCATCACCATTGTTTAAATGGGTCCTGTTTCTCTCCTCTTCAAACACCAACACAACCCCCTCATTTGCTCTGCAGTTGAGAATGAAATCTGGCTGGAATTATACAAAGTGGATGAAATACACTAAGAGAAACAGAAAAGACTTCTGATTTAAATGCTCCATAATTCATTTTATCCTCCTCTTTTATACTCTATAATACCCATTAAAAATAATAAGAGATATCACCAAAAAGTAATTTTTATAGCTACATACTACTTTAGAGAAATGACAATAAAGGTATTAAAAGAAAAAATAAATGTGGCAAGAATTCAAAATATATAAGAAAAAGATTTTCAATTAATATACTTTGCACCATATCCAAGAAATCCAATTTAGGACAACATCATGCTATGAAATATATTTGAAATAGATCATATCTATTATATGTGCAAACCAGAATGTTGACATCTCAAACAGACTTGGCTGTCCCCGCTCATCCATTAGTGTCTGAGATGTCAGAATTCACACAAATAAAGTGAGTATTAATGATAACTGGTCGAGGATAAAGTATCCTGTTATTTGGTCATTTATGCACAAATATTAAACACTGCTAGAATACAGTGACTACCACGCTTATGGAACAAAAAGGGCTTCTGCTTCGTGATAAGGCACAGTTATAATTTCATTGCATGTGCTAAGTAACCATCACCTGTAGGTACAAAAAAAATTCAAACATGATCACAACAACTGCAAGTATCAGACTTACCCATCCACAGGCCCCTGCCGAATAATCAGTTGCTGAGCCTCATCTCTAGAAATTCTGTGGTGAAACCATGGCTGGGACCGATGGATAGCTGGAGGAAGAAAAAGGTTTGTCTGACATGATCATGATTCCATTGCATTCCATTCCTGTCCTATCCCATGTGACTGTATCTAAAGGAACATCGACCTCACTGAGAGCAGACATACCCATGTTCACAGCAGAGCTCTGGGATGGGGCAGTGGGGCTCCCGTGATTCCCCAGGCGTAAACATCCTTTTTTCTGAGCAAGAAAAGGAACAAAAGTAAAACTCAGCTTCATGGGTAAAATGACTCAAATCATGGACATTTGAGAAAAATGAAACTACTGGTACCCTCCACGCAAGTCCTTCCTCAACAGCAACTGAAAGAGCTTCAGTGGGGTTGTCAATGACTCTGCTCTTCTGACCTGAGAAGTCCATTGCTACTAGGGAATTCTCTGATATGCTTCTCTGAAAAAAATACAAACAATTGAACTTAAACATTTGAACTATCAATATATATTTCATCATTAAACTTCAATGTTTTCCTGGCCATATGTCTCCACTCATATATATATATATAATAGATATGATCCCAAATATATTTCATACCATGATGTCCTAAATTGGGTTTCTTGGATATGGTGCAAAATTTATTAATTGAAAATCTTTTTCTCATATATTTTGAATTCTTGCCTCATTTACTTTTCTTTTCATATCTTTGTTGCCACTTCTGTAACACAACCCCCTCATTTGTTCTGTAGCTGAGAAAGAAATCAGGCTGGAATCATACAAAGTGGGTAAAATACACTAAGAGAAATGGAAAAGACTTTCCGATTAGAAATTCTCCATAACTCATTGTATCCTCCTCTTTTATACTCTATAATACCCTATGCTTTGTTCTGATTTGCTTTGTTACTTTTATTTTCTTTTTTCCTTTCTTTTAGTGGGGAGGTGGCAAGGGCAAAGAACGGATAGGAAGAGACAGGGAGATAAGTGGAATTAGGGTGCATGAGGAAAAACAATCAATAAAAATTTAAAAAATAAAACTCATAGCAATGGGAAGTATAATTAGCTTAGCATATATCTATTTAGAATTTGTATTCACGTCTTATTTTTATTATTAATTTTAAATATACATATTCTTTCTTTAAACATGAATCTTAGCTATTCAGATATAATAGTATGGAGTTTATTAGAAATATTCTTAAAATAAATTCAATTTTGAAGTTTCTGAAAATTCCCGGAAATGGCGATTTATTGTCCATGAAACCAAAAGAGTGCCATGTCAAGAATTTGAAAGTACTGAGAAACTTGTTCTATTGACTGTGTGTTATAATTCTAAATTGTATCATTGTTGCTGAATAAAAATGCTCATGTTTTAAAATGCAAAAAAACTTGAACATCTTTGTTTTTGAACATTTATTTCTAAGATTTAGTGCATCAATTCTGGTTTTACGCAGAAAGTAAAATTCAGTAGAATGATAGTTCGTATCTGTCCATAATATTAAATGTTTGTGTCTAAGGCATCACCAGTTTCCTCTGTGGGGAGGCATGTGGGAAAGTGGGATGTACAGATATATGTCTGAACCCCAGGTGGTACCTCAGAACCAGGATGGCCTAAAGGGAAAAGCTCATAGCTTCTTTGCTAATATTTTTTTTAAACACACCCTCTAAAAATCTATCAACTAATGCCTGGATCTTACTTTTGTTAATGGAGTTAAGAGGATTTTTATTTCACAATAAATCTTTTTAGAAAATATGAAACCCCTCCTAGTCAAGAATCTGAAAAAGAGAAATAGTTGTCAAACTCTCAAGAACCTTGCTGTCTTCATACATCAGGGACATGATATAAAATGTTCCCAAAGGAAACAGCACACTACGTTATTCTTTAAGTTATTCTCCACTAATTATTAGAGGAATGAAAGCCAGTGAGGGGTGATGGTGGGGAAAGCCAATTCACGCTGCATGTGGGGCTTGTCAGAGAGTACCATGTCATGTCTCTCTGAGGATTCAGCCAACCGACTGTGGTCACGTGTAGACTTCAAACAAAATGTTATCCACAAGAAAAACATTTAGGGTTCCTTTATCACTGCATCATACACCCCTGTTGATTAGCATCTGATATTTTCTCTGCAAAACACGAGAGAGGAACGGTGGTCTTATTATGGCCCAAGTCTATCCCTGAGACCCGCAATCTCCTGTTTGTTGCAGGAGTTTTCATTACTGACAGCTGCTCTTTCCTGGCAGATGCTGTCTCTGTAATCTCTATTTGCTGTCACACTTTAGTTTGCCCTTCTCACCCCGTGATCTTCTCTGCTGGGCTGGGGACCAGTCGGATATGCCTTTGCTTTGCCGACCTTAATGAAAATCATCTACCTGACCCAACCACAGAGTAACTGGTCTCGATCCTAATGATAGTTTGATCCTTGTAATATCTCTACCTCCACATGCCAAGACGGGTTCTGCACTCTCAAGTTCCTGATAACATAAAAATGATGTTAGGAAAGAGACATAAACACAATCTTCTTTTTTTATTCCCCACAATATGCCAGGCAAGGATAGGAAACAAGATCCCATGGTCATAATTATCTGGCAAATGCAAGGAGATTATAAGACAAACGGAGAATATTTTTATTTGCTACAGAAACTACACTGTGGGAAAACAGTAACAGAGCAAATGTTTTCTACTGAATGGCAGGTGGTGGATGAAAAATTAATAGTTTACCTTTAGTGGACAAAGAAATAGACGCGAAGCAGAGTTTGACAGACTGGAAAGGTCATTTTCAGCTCAATTTCCTTCACATAGGAAAGCAATGCTGATAACATTCAGAACTGGTTGGATTTCTCAAATATTTGCCTCAAATTCTCACCCATTCTTCTAGGGATGAATGAGCTTTTCCCGAGAAACATAGTCCATGATTGTAATAGCTTTGCCTTCTTTTCAAAGAAGAAGGGCTCTGGGGCAAGCTTGGGTTTTATGACTCACACTTTGAGATCAGATGCACCCACTCCCAGTGCAGTTTGCATAACATGTCTGTCGCTCTGGGAGTTTAACTCCAAGGTACCTAGTAGCCACAGTCCACTATCCCATTTGAAGGAGCTGGATAAATGTGTAGCCCCCTCATTACAAAGAGGCCACGGAATTTCTCCTGCATTGTCATTTCAGCTCATTCCTACAGAGCCACAGGACAGTAGAGATATGATCGATCGTCCTCAAAGACTGTACAGTAATCCCTTTATCACGCACAGTAGGAAAACAGTGGTTAGCCAAAGTCATGCAGACAGCTTATGGTAACAGGAGTAAGTGGCTTGCTGTGTCTTGTCTAGGGTTCTTTTTTTGACCACAAAGTAGGAGGTACAGGGACGAACTTTCGTTTAGAATGTGTAGGTCAGGGTCAGAAGTGGAGAATAGAAGGAACACGGGTGAATTAACCGTCTCCTCACTCCAGCTAGGGCCCAATCAAGAGCCTTACTTCATATGAATCTTTACTGTACCCTGTAAAGAAACCAGGTATATTTGGCCTCCTGAAAGGGTTGCTGCTGATTCTCATCGCAGGGTTGATGAGGGAGTAGCTATATGCAGCTTTATAGCTATGATGTTCGTTATAGTGTATGAACTTTTCCATCATTTCTCAAAATATATATGTAAAAAAAATTATAGAGTATGCCTTCAGGTGTGTAACTAAGTATCCTATCCTTTATATGTGACTTCCTCTCAGTAGCCCCTGATAAAAAGCAGCTAAGGTTGGGGACAGATAGGGCCTGGCATCTATTAAGCCTCTGATGCTTTCACAATAATGTTGAAACGTGGGCTGGGCCACAAACACCGAAATAAACAAAATGTTCCCACATCTTCTAAGTCCTCATCACAGAAATTATGAACCACATAGATGAAATTGATAAATACTCCCCTTTCTGATCACAACTCCTGCCTTATGGACAGGTCTTTCTCACACAGACATCTGAATCTCTCTCCCTCTTTAGCCTCCATACCCAACTACGGAGTTTGTCTTCCTATACATAGTGATCAATTAGCACTGGAACTATAATCTCACACATACCTTGACTGCCAGCATTTCCTATATTACACAATTTCAATAGACAAAGGTAACCGTGACCCCCATACTTGAATGCTAATGACAGCGATGAAAATGGAAAGGAGTTTGATTATAACATTTCCCTATGATTAAAAGGACATTAAACAATAATTGCCTCCAAATGCTTAGTTGCTGTTAACACATTCATCCCAATAACTTCAGTCTCTGAAAGAAATTTGCAGGGATTTAGGGAAGGATTAAGATAATAAAATTCAATATGCTTTATATATATATGTGGATTGGAAGATAAAAGTAAGCTGAGAAACTCTAAAAACATCCACCTTAAAGAGATTGCTAATATAAAATTCATCACACTTTTTAGTTTCTTATCTTAAGGCTTATAAGAATATGATACAAAGATGAAAAGTTATCTCTCTATGTCTTAAAGGAATATAACCACAAAATTGGAAAGCTTTTCCTCTACGGTCCTATCAGGTTCCATGGTCAGCATCATTTCATGCTTCATTCCTAGAACTGGGCACTTCATCTGCTACCTGACTTGTGGAACACATGTAAATTCCTTGGTCACAGCCATGAAGTATGTATTTTAACCTCAATGGAAATACATATTTCACACTAAGTAAGTTGTACTACAGGCACATATGTCTGAATCTTGAATGCACTCAACAATAGGGAGTACAGCAAAGCAGCAGAAGGTGACCATTACATGAGAAACATTATTTTTGTGTGAATGTACAGGAAATTAAAATTATAAGTACTAGAGAAAGCATAATGTGTGTGTGTGTGTGTGTGTGTGTGTGTGTCTGTGTGTCTGTGTGTTTGTGTGTATCTGTAGATGTCTGTGTATGTCTGTGTGTATCTGTGTGTATCTGCAAATGAATATCCAAGATAGAGTTGGAGAAGCAGTTCTGTACTGATGTCACGAATGACCTAGATTTTGGCTTCCAGTTTTGTAGTTTTCTAGAAAGCAGCTATTTTTTAAGGGCCTAGAACTTTAAAAAGAATCATTATTAAAAAATCAGAATTCAGAAAAACCTAGATATTTATAATGTACCTTTAGAACTCTAAGGTAACGTAGGTAAATCCTACGTTATGTGGCAATAATAATTCTAAATTAATATTGAAAGAGTCTATAACTCTGCAATCCAAACCAATGGTTGTTAAGGCATAATCCATAATGCAAAGACAAATATTCTGCAAAATATCTTATTATGACCGCATAATCAAATATCATAACCGAACAGAATGGCTTAGAGAAGTCTTTCAATTTATTTTAGTTTAACACATAAAATTATTAACTTATGTTGAATGTTTTATATTTTTCTGTTTTATTTTTAATTACAGGGACTGAACATATACAAAACACAAAACCAAAACTTCTTTATAACATTACTTAAGAATGTTACAGAAGAATTACTGTATTTGGTCACAAGACAAACTGTAATGACATTATGTGTTTAGTGTAATCTAGCAGTAAATAATGTAATTTCAAAGTCCAGATTCAAAACTTTGATCCTTACCATGGGAGATACGCTCTGAGAACTGCAGGCGCTTCTTCCTTGGTATGGATGCATATAGTTCTGGTACAGCTGCATGCCAAACTACAGAACAGACAGGAAAAGTAAACATTCTCAAGATATCAACTCACTGAATGTCAACACCTTCATAAGCTATACATTATCAATACAAACACGAACTAAAACATTTTCTTTTGGATTTTTATTCAATTTTCCCTCATTCACATATCTCAATCACAGCTCTCCCTCCACCTACTCCTCCAAGTTTCTCACCATTTCCCCTCTCCCCCAGATCTATACCCTCATTTCCCCCTCAGAAAAGAGCAGGCCTCCCAGGGACATCTACCAAACACAGCACAAGATACAATAAGACAAGCAACAAACCCTCACATTAATGCTCTGTAAGGAAGCCCAGTAGGAGGAAAGGGTCCTGAGAGAAGTGAAAGGAGTCAGAGACACCCCCTTCCGCTGTTATAAGTCCCCCCAAAACACCAAGCCAACAACCATAGCACATATGCAGGGGACTTAATACAGACCCATGCAGGCTCCACGGTTGCTGCTTCAGTCTCTGTGAGCCCCCAAGAGCCCTGCTTAGTTGATTGCCTGGGACATGCTCTCCCAGTATCTATGATACCTCTGGCTCCCACAACCCACTCACCCCTGTCCCACCTGCTTCCTCACATTTCATTTCTCCATTGCTGGTGGAAGGACAAACTTGTACACATTTTGATTTCCACTATGGATGGAAATCAAAATGACACTTCTTCAGAAAAATTAGGCTCTATCTCCCTCAAATCCCAGCAATAGCACTCTTGGGTATATATCCATAGGATGCTCCATTCTACCACAAGTACACTTGGTCAAAGATGTTCAAAGCAGCTTTACTCACAATAACAAGAAGCTGGAAACAGCATAAATATCCCTTAACCAAAGAATAGAGAAAGTGTGGCACATTTAAACAATGGTGTATTACTCAGCAGATTTAAAAAAAAAGACATCATGAAATTCATAGGCAAATAGATGGAACTAGAAAAAAATTATGAGTGAGTTGACCTAGATCCAGAAAGATAAACATGGTATGTACTCACTTGTAAGTGGATATTAGCTATAAAGTAAAAGATAATCATGCTACAAGCCACAGACCTAGAAAGGCTAAGTAACAGGGAGGGCTCTAGGGGTAGGGGGATACGGGGATAATATTTCCTTGAAACAAGTAAGCAACCATATTTTTGAAATATTAATTTCAGAGCCTTAAAAGGATACATTTTAAAAGGCAGTGTTTTCACTTAGACCTGAAGCTTTTAGTATACCTCACCAGAACAAAGGAGGAGGAGGATGGAATAGGGGGTTTTTGATTGTGATGAAGCTGACTTGGGAAAGATGTTATCCTTTTGGGACAATGATAATTTTAAAATCTTATACATCCTAAATATCACTGAGAAATTCAATCCCTCTGATGTCTGATGGATGAATTGCTTTGCTGATTAATTAAGTTATAAATGTGGTCTCATGTGCAAGAACCCTTAGTAGTACATTATCCTTCTATAAATATTTACTTGTATGTATATGCAAGCCTATGTCTACCCCGCTCTCCTCTGTGTGTGTGTGTGTGTGTGTGTGTGTGTGTGTGTGTGTAGTCCAGAGACCAGTTTTAGATGTCATTCCTCAATTATTGTCTTCTTTTTTTCTTCTTCCTTTTAGAAAACAGTCACATTCTGAGAACTTGTGAAGTAGGCAAAGCTGGATGACCAGCAAGCCTCGAGCCTGCCTCTGCCTTCCCAAACTGCCATTGCAAACTCATATCCTCAAGCTAACCTTTTTCACATGGGTTCTGGGGATTCCATGTGTCTAATGACTGTGATCCTCCCACCTGTAAAATTGCTTCATCAGTTAAAGTATCTCCCTAGCCCATTTTTAATTTAGGTACTCTTATGGCATCAATTTTTTTTTACTTCATGCATCAAAGTAGTAGGGAATTACATGGATTTCAGGCAGAGAGGTTCGATTTCCCAAAAAATTAAAAAAAAAACAGCTGTGTCTTTACTTTCAGGAGGCAGTATCTTGGAGAATGAACCAGAAGGCTACTGTGGGAAGGTGGGCCAGGATAATCAGTATGAGAAGCAAGCATGTAACTGTTCTGAACCAACCCACTTTGGAGATGTCTGTCTAAGAATCTGACTGCTTGCCCCTTGAGTTTGCCACTTTGCTAACAGAAAGAAAGGGGTGGGGGCACATCCTCATAGAAGCAGGAGAAGGGGGGATAGAATAGGGGATTCCTGGATGTGGGGGGGAATGGGGAAAGGGGATCACATTGGAAATGTAAATAAAATATCCAATAAAAAATGAAAAAAAAGAAAGCAATGGAATGGACAGCTTTACCAATTCATTTCAACACACTCTTCATATATTGTTATTGCATGGAGCGACAATGAACCCTGGTTAGGTCCTAGCAACTGGATTCTAACACAAGCCTCTGCATCGTTCCTAGTGCCATCTTATGCCTCAGCAATTGCCTCTGAATGGCTCTTGCAGCATCGCAGGCAACAGTGCGGATCTGAACAAGAAGGCATAGGCAAGCTTAGAATCTATGGACAGCAGTTTGGGGGAAGTAGACGACACCATCAACTCTAAGTTGAAGATCCTCATTTCTTATCTGTTCCACTGTGAATTGAAGAATGGCCAATGCCATATCCACCTCATAGAGTAGCTGATGTCCAACCATCAGACACATGACACCTGCCTTTCTGGTTTGAGAAGCCTTGATCTGGCCTCAGCCTCACAACCCAGGGCCAGAGTATAGCTTGGGCCTCCCTGTCCAGATCAGACTCGTACTTACTAGCTGGCTTCAGATCTCTTGGTCGTTTTTCTAGTCTGGGTCATCTTCTTTCACTTACTTTGCCTGCCTAGAGCAGCCCCTGTGACTTGAGCTGTCTCCTAAGGGTAAGTGTTGGCTTATGCCCACCTGCACAATACTTAGAAACCTCTACCTTGCCCAAGCCTCGAGGGTCACATACTGTTTCCTGAACTAATAGAAGAACTGGTGGTAGGGTATCATAGCCGATATGGAAAGTGAATAGAAAAGTTGAAAGCAAGGAATTTTATCCCCAGAATGAATTCTATTTAAACATTGCAGAACAGCTATTTTTCCATTGAAGACTATGTCCTTAAAGTAATTCCCACAAAGAGAATATGTTTGGTAATTTAAAAAAAAAATGTCAGAGAGGAGTAGGAGAATTACTGCTCTCACGATTTTGATTTTAACATGAATCCAAACCCACACTCACTTTTAAAATCCTCTAACCGACCATTTATCCAATTATTTCTCTACTTCTAAAAATTATTACTTTAATTTAAAGTTTGAGTGACATTAATGGGACTTAATGAATTTAACTTCGAACCAACAATAACTACATAAACTCAGAGGAGCTTAATTCCTAGATACATTCATGTTAGAGAACAGATAGTAACCTCAAACCAACACTTTCACAAGAAACATGCTGCTTGGCCACCTTTTATTTATCAGCATTGAAAAGCCAGCTACCTACTAATAAGACGGTTTTCTTCAAAGATGTATTGTCCCCGGTCCTGGCAGTGCCTCTGTGCTGCTGGGGGTCTTTAGAAAGCATTTAACTCTGGCCGAGGGGTAGGGCATGGGTCACCTCAACATTTGCCTGTCCCATGGAGGGGCAGATAGGCACCAAACTAGGCTAGAGAGAAGCTGGCCGTGTTCTAATTGATGGGCACGGAAAGAGCTGACACTTAACCAGGATACAACACAATACGGTAGCAATGATTCTCTTTTCTAAGCCTCAGATTCTCTATACTTTATTATATAACTAGAGTATTTTCCAAAGAAAAAACGAATTTCTCTTGTGCACCTTAGGTCAGTGTATATGTTCATGTGTATGTGTGATTTTGTATGCAGATAAGTGCCCATGTGTGGGCATACATGTGTTTGAAAGCCGGGGATTCATGCCCTGAGTCTTCCTCAACTAGTTTCCACTTCATTTTTTAGACATGTCTCTCTCATTGAGCCGCAAGCCTGAAGACTTGGTAGGCCAGCCAGCTACCACATTCCAGAGACTCTTGTGTCTCTGACTCGACAGCGATAGAATTGCAAGCACACCACCAGTCAAAATATAGAACCAACCAAAATAGTCCATTAGTGGATAAACAAATGTCAGTATAGAAGGGTTCCTATATCAGTCCAGTCACAAGAGAGGTGAACTCATAAAGACAGCTCAGATCAGTGGCTACCAGGGCCTGGGAGAAACTACTTATTGAGAACACTATCTTCTTTTGGACCTAAATGGAAGTTGTGGATGCACAACACACTGAATGCGTGAGACATAAATTGTTCATATTAAGATAACTTGATGAACTCAATTAAAACCAAGAAAATGACAAAATAAAGCTTCTCTCTGCACCTGGCATGACATGATTCAGTTCTCTCTTCTTTGCTGTCTTTGCTCTGATCTCACACCTATCCAGGGTGCCAGGAAAGGGTTAACGCATTAAAGATAGTAAGAACACCATAACAAAGACAGGAAGGAACCTAGGACCCAGAACACACACCAAGTGTAAACCAAGAAGGAAGCCAGTAAGCTTCTTCTGCCTCTTCCTTTTCTGCCACAGCTGAAGGAAAATGGGGGACACTAAACATTTCAAACAAGACTTGGTTTTCTCTAATTTTTATTTCTGAACACAGCAAAAAGCTGGTTTTAGCATACACTTAGTTATCTAAATCTTTCTCTGCTCATATATGAAGTGATATGATACATGATAATTAGTATAGTATGTGGTACATTATATGATGTAATCAATATAAGATTTATACATTGGCAAATCATACCAGTTCTCAAGTATGAATTATGAAGAATGTCTCAGAATATGCTGAAACTTCCATTTTATAAGGAAGATTTAAGAACAGTAGTAACCCACGTACTTGTGAACCTCAGTAGCAATGGAGAACTGACTGTATAGGCAGGCATATTCTTTGGGTTATAACTTTTTCAATGAAATTTTTTTTGTAATTTCCACAATTATTACTAACAAAGCAGCATTTTCAGAAGGAAATATTGGTCAATTATTTTCATAATTAGAAAATTAAAGGTGTAACAAATTTACTAGCATAAACACTTTAAAACTAAATATGCTTTTGAAAATTGCTTGAATTTTTATCTATTCATCTATTTACTTATCTATTGTGGGCTTATATATGCATGAGTCCATTTGAAAGTTTTCGTATACAAGTGGGGGCAAAAGACTACTTTTTGGGTCTCTGGTGTCAAATTCAGGTCATTATGTTTGGGACAAGTTCCTTTACTTTTGAGTCATTTTAATGGCTCCTAAATGTGTTTTCAACAAAATTTGGAAGAAACCAGTCTGTGTCCTCCCTGTTTTTATCTACCTTTAGAACATTCTAACCCTCCTCAAAGTTTCATCAACAAGTTATACTAACAAAATTTTAATTTCAACATGGCATCCAAGGTATGCTTCAAAAACATGTTCAAAATTAAATGTGTGCACCAGTTTCACCCGTGATCATTAAACTACAAAACAGTTAATAAAACAGTCGCTGCTGGAAGGGGGGGGAATCAGTGTTGGTTAAGAGTGTCAGCCACACTCCAGGGTAAAGGCAAACATTAAGAACACTTGCAGAGCAGAAATCGGGCTTAATGGAGGGGGGCAAAGTACACAGCCATGGAAGGGTGGATCCAGGAAGAGTTGTAGGAGGGATGGCGAATATGATCAAGTGATCAAAAGATGTAGGAAATTCTCAATGAACACACACACACTCAAGTAGAATGTACAATAATTCCAGTTAGCAATATTCAAGGGAAAAGTTTTTAAAAGTTCCCTGTGGGTTTGGGGCAATTTTGCAAACACAGTCTAAATTTTATACAGGTGTCCTGTCACTCAGCTACGGTGGATATATATATATATACACACACACACACACACACACACACACACACACACATATATGAGACTTATAACAAAAAGTCATTTTTAGAAGCAAAATACCTACTTCACGCACAAAAGACTCACAGATTAGGGTTAGCCGCTCTATTCTGTATGTTCATCTCTTTAACTAAAGACAGTAGTGATTATTTTTCTTTTTCTCTTATAGCCACAGAGATTAGTAGAACATCTTCACATTGGGAAGCAGATGTGTCTTTAAACACTTCCAGATGACAGAGCATTTCACAAGCACCCACCCGTCCTGAGAAATTACCTTAAGCAATCTAATGGCGGTCACCCAGCACATCCTGCTCTGTTCGTCTTCTGCACAGAGCATTTTCAGGTCCCGGGGCCCTCCTGCTTTGTTAGGCTAGAAGGCCACAGCACATGATTTATTGTTAATGCATATCTTGAAGGTAACACCTGTTGAAATAAAAGCCACTAAAATTCTCCTATACATAAGAGAACTCTATCTCTTTTCAAAAGAAATCGAAAGAAACTCAAGCTTACCTAAGAGGCTGAGGCTTGCTTTACTCATCTATCAAAACATTAAGCCTGTACCTTAAAGCAGAATCCATAGGGAGTTGGCGCTCCTCCGTGTTTTTTTTTGCCTGCCAGTGATATGTAAACATTACTAGTGCTGAATTCGCTGAAAAACTGCAAATGCCGTGGTTCCTTTAAAAAAAAATACATATGTGAACACTGACTTGGATGCACAGTTCCACAATATCTTTTGCATTTCCCATATTGCACAATTTCCACCTCGGCCAAAATAACATGACCTCAAGCAAAATTCCACAGCAATGTCACAAAAAAAGCCAAAAGGAAAAGGGGTTGCCATTTTCTTAAATAACCGAGAGCTGCATACAATTTCATTTAAATTGACGAGGGGCAGTTTGTTTAATTTTACTTCCTGTAACAAACAAATTCCTATTGTAAGTTTCCGATTCTCATTAACCATCATGTCAAACTAAAAGAGTAAAACAGACGCCCGCAAAGGCTTTTGAAAGTGTTTGTGTCATCTCAATGTTGAGTGGTCACGTCTGCCACAGGAGGAAATTTGGCTTCCTGAGAAAAAGATGGGAAAAAAAGAGAAAGAAAATCCTGTTTCTTTCAGATACAAACATCCCTCACATGTGTGTGTGCTGACAGCTGGCTGTGTGGCCATCTTGTTCCACCAAAGGAGAGGAGCCTGCACGGAAGAGTTCAGGGAAATTACCTGGCTTGGAAAGTGTCTGATTGTCAGGGCAAGGGGAAATCATGAGCAGCTATTGCTTCTCTGGAAAATCCGAGAGATTTGGAGCTGGCCGTAGGAAATCACTGGGTCATAGTACTCAGTGATAGGTTAATAACTTAGAGAAGTGTTTAATTCTAAGGTTGACTATATAATCAAAACTGGCCAAAATGCATTTGTTCTCCAAAACCTTGCGACTAGCAGCGTGAGCACTGACCCTACAGAACCAGTCTCATCTGGAGCTTGCTAGAAAGGTAAAATCTCAGTGCCCATACCAGGCCCATTGAATCAACATCTGCATTTTAACAAGATCCCAGGTGGTGTCGTATACACAGTGTTTAGGCAGCGCACACACACATGCATGCAGGCACACACAGAGTACATTCTACAGTGTGAAAAACCCTGTCCAAATGGAAAACATTGTATTACCATTTACCAGTAAGCTATTACAACTCAAAAGATGTCGTTGTGTGTCATTGTTCCCCAGCATGTACTTCTTGACTTGGTTGGAAAAAGAAGAATATTTTTTATATTTATTTACTTTCTTAGTTTGGGTTTTTGAGACAGGATCTCTCTACATAGTCCTAGCTATCCTGGAACTCTCTAGATAGACCAGGCTAGCCTCAAATTCACTGAGATCTTCCTGACTTCACCTCAAAGTCCTGGGTCTAAAATCATGTGCCACCATGCTTGGCCAGAATAGACTTTTTTTTTTTTAAGAAAACCATTTTTTAAGAAAAAAAATGAAATGAGGAATTAAGACATAGAAAGGCTTTCTTACTGCTATGACTTTTAAAACTATAATATATTATTCACTGACAGAAACTGATTTGATAATAAAAATGCATATTAAAGACTATATTGATTTAGTTGTCAAAATCTATTAGTACATATATTCATATGTAAGAAAGGAGAAGGAAAGATGGCACTTAGGGCTTTCACTAACATGTAATTCACAACTCTATCACCAAGTCTTACAGTAGTGGTTAGTCACTCCCACGCAGTACTCACTTCACATGACATTAAAAGTATTCAACCAAGACCTCCTCACAGGAAAAAAGAAGAAGCAAAACCAAGAATCATTGTCTTTGCTTAGGTAGACATGCCATGTCTTATATAACATAGCAGAAATACTGAGATCTAAAAAAAATCGAAGTGTTCTTATGTCCCCAATTTTTTACTGGAATTATTTAGAATTAGTTCCATGTGTAAATTATATTGTGTATGTGTACACACCACAGTGTGCTTGTGAAGTTCAAAGGAAAAGTGGGAGTCAGCTCTTTCCCTCCAGCATGTGAGTTCAAACTATCTTGAACGCAGGTTGTTAGATCTAGCAGTGAGTGCTGAGCCATTTCACCTGCCTGATATGTGGATTACAAAAGTACTTTTATTGCTCAACAGCCAACATTTAAAATCCTATTGCCTCAGCTCTTAGGATAGATTTTCCCGCCTCTGGAGTCCAGTTATACAAAACAGAAGGGTGGGTTGTTTAGTTGTTTGGTTGGTTGGTTTTTAAGGTGTAGGGACTGCAGAGATACCTCAATGGTTAAGAGCATTTATTGCTTCTGTAGAAAACCAGGATTCAGTTCCTAGCACCCATTCAGTGGCCCACAGCTGCCTATAACTCCATGTCCAGGAGACCTAACACTTCTTACATCTACAGGGTCCTGCATGAATGTAGGGCACAGGTTCAGGCACACAATATAACACACACATAAACTGAAATAAATCTGTTTTGAAAAGAAGTATAAATTACATTCGGCACTATATTTCAAATCTGAAGCCTCAGATGAGAATAAACCAAGTAAAAGTGGTTTGGAGTGGAAGGAATGGATGCCTTTGATATATGAGGAAGAGCATCCAGAGTCATGAATGCTGTAGAGTAGACAGACTCGGTGGAAAGCAAGTGTGAAAACCTTTAAAACATATTAGAGTAGATGACTCGGATTCAAACCAGTTTTCAACTCTTTAGTTAGGAAAGTAATCACCATAACAAAATCGAACCTGATATCATAGAGCTAATAGATAGATCATAACATACCCCAAAGTACCGTGGCTTACCTTGGATGTGCCTTTAGTAGAAAAATATAAACCAGATCTTCTGAGGAAAAAGTAAGCTTTTTTCCAAGACTTCTTTCCCTGTTCCTTTGCATGTAAGAAGCCATGGATTTCAGGATACGTGCTTGAGCTTAAAAACATCTGGAAGACATATTAGATGTGTTCCTAAACTATGGGAACAATGATACCAAGAGTCTTTTGCCTATCAGATACAATCATGAAAACTCATAAATAGTAGCAATGACATTTGCAAGGCACCAAGATTACAATGCACGCTTGATAGAACTCGGTCAAAAACCTGGCCCAAGTTCCAAATTAAGGTTGTTCAAAAAAATATACATTCAAAGTAATCAATAAAATGTGTGAAAACCAAAATCACACCTATTTGAATTTATACTTGAAAGTGGACATTACCTAAGGAATTAACTTCTGACATGTTTCATCTTCTTCTATAGATTCCCATACAAGTATTTGGCCTGTAAAGTTCATTATGTAATGCAATATACTGTAAAACTGCCATCCTGACTGCAATCATTAGACAGTTGAATCAAGCTCACCTCCCTAGTAAGGTCAGCTTGTCTTTCCTTGTCTCTCGTAATTTTTGGTTTTCGGTGGGCATAGCAGACCAGGATTTAAAAGGGAATTTTAATAGCATCTTCTATCCCACATGGTTTAAGCAGTGTGATCTTGGCATTGAGTCATGAAGAGGTA
>NW_021604636.1:2645982-2665982 GCF_004785775.1 Grammomys surdaster | reverse complement strand
AGAGAGAGAGAGAGAGAGAGAGAGAGAGAGAGAGAGAGAGAGAGAGATTGAAATCACATATAAGGTTTTTGTCATGGAAGACATCTTTAAACATTGAAAAATCTTTCCAATCAGGAAGAAAATGTCATTGAGTAATTTAGTAAATTATTTATTTATCCAGGTTTTTTTTTTCCTTTTTATCTTCAGGAAAAATGAATCATGTAGGCTGCAACATTTCAAACTCTGGTCAAAAAAAGTCTTATAGCAAAAAAAAAAAATTAGAGTTTTAATTTTTGTATTTTTACATATTTTAATGAAAACATTTTACCTGCAGGATCTGTGGAGGGGATCTGTCACCATTCGTTTCAGTTGTAAAAGACACCATGTGCTCTGGAAAGAAATACTGACCAAAGATAAATTAATCTCAAACCTAGGCCAGGCAAGGTTCTTTGATCACCAATATAGTAACCTAAGCAAAACATTTATAAACCAACATGTCTTAAGTCCCCACAAAGTGATTTGTAAAATGCCATTCCTAAACCTAAATTACATGACCTCCTTATGAACCCAGGTGACAGTGCAAAGATCAGCAGACATGGCAATAATATGGAGAAATCTCACCCCTTGAGTTTCAAGTGAGTTTGCTCTAATCTCTTTCTTCAGTCCTGTAACCACCCTACCAGGTACTGCAGGAGTCCTGACCCACTGCACAAAGTCAAGACTCATAGAATTAAGGGGCAAAGGTTGTGTCAAAGGTCATAGCCCAGAACACTGACCAGCCAAGACTCAGCTGAGAAGCTAAAAGGCCACTCATTTCTACCTACTATTTTTCCAATCTTGTTTAATCATAAAATTTACCCCAGGAAGTTGTTTAAAATAGAAATTCCCCAAGCTTCATTCTTTACTTTTCTGATTCAGTAGGTTTGGACAGGTCTTGAAGTGTGTGTTTTTAATAAGTTCTGGGGCTCCCCAAGGTAAATTTCATGATAAGAAAAGTTTGGAAACATATATTCTACTGTATTTCCTCCAGGAGAGGATTTGTCAACAACCGTCTACTAACACTGTGGTGGAAAAACTGCATTGTTGGAGCTGAGCTGTGTGCTAGAGATGTTGGACAGTTAGCTTCTAACCTCACCTCACAGCTGCTCTCCCACTCATCCTGTGTTAATTACATAAAAAGCAGCTCCCCACACAATCACATCACCCCCCAGTCAAGAACCCCTACACAGATCGACAGCAACGAATGGCGAGCTTTAAGTAAAAATACATAAGATAAAAATTGTACACTAAGCCATAATTCCTTAAATATAACTTCTAAATGAATGTCTTCATAAAGGCTCTCAGGAAGAATATACTTTTCCTTCAAATCTAATTCTATTTCATTTTTATTAGAACTCTCATTTTCTTTGTCAAAGATCAACCCATTATGTTTCTATTAATAAGTTACAATAAAAGAGAACATAAGAGGTCTTCTAGGGTTTGAAAATATTCTATTATGGTGTGTATCATATATTTTTCATAAAGGATCGTTTCAATCCAATTATCCAAAACTTAGTATAAAAATACACCACAGCTGCAGAGACAAAAACAATTTAAAATAATGAGCCCAGAGGTGATTCTGACTTCTCTGGATCGCCAGACTTCATTAGGATAACATGCGTTTACTTTCTTTTGAAGAAAACTGTAATGGAGGGAGTGTTTACGAGGTGGTGTGCTGTGCTTTACCTCATATCTACCTAGTTCAGCAGTTACTGCACTGAGAATAAAATAATTTAAAGAAAGATACACATCAGTCTTAAATGCCTGGCAAAGCTATAATGCTCACAACCATCACCAATTTACTTTAGAAAATGCCTTACTTTCCTTAATTCTATGAAGTATACTAAACAGTAATGTGGAAAACACTTAGGGACCAATACAATTCATTTTCTAAAGCAAATATAACATTTCTTTGGCTTTGTGTCTTAAATGGCGGGAAAGAGAAGAAATAGTAAATCTCCAAGTTGGTTTTCCAATATTTAGAAATTAAATAAACAAATTCATCTCCATTCAGAGTTTGCCAATAATGTTAAATTTAGTGTTTTATCTGTGCATGTAAACTACCAGGCATCATGTTAATTCATCATTGTTAAAATAGGACCTCAGATCACAAATCCAAAGCAACTAGCTCTGTTTTATTTATAACAATGTTCTTCTGCACATGAAAACCAAGTGACTCATTTAATTCCATAACTGTTAACAGAGAATCTACTCACCGTTGGGTTCTTGAAAAATTCATATTTGGCATAATTCTTTCTAAGATACAGCTTATTGTCTTCTTCCATCCCCCAGTGAGACAGCACTTCAATCAGCAACTCATGATCCTCTACTGTTCTTTCTGTGAGAATATTTCAATGAGTGTGTTGACAGACACATAAATAGTTCAACAGATGAACGTGATAATACACACAAATGCATCAGCATGCAAACATATAAAGTAAATGATGTATCATTCACAATGTATTATTAAACAGCAAGCTTCATCTCAATTCTTAAATATCTACACTGGCAAGGTTTCTGTTCAATTCAGAATTATTACATCGACTTTTATACCAAAGCAGTCATCTAAAAGGAAAATTACATAAAAATATCACAAATGCCATTTTTGCTAATTCTCATACTCCTTTTATTACTATGCAAATTACAGTATAAGTTTGATAACAAATCTGTATTAAGACATGAGAGCTATTCTTCCTTTAACTCATCATGGTGCCAAAATTAAAATATTTGCTCCAGGTTTGAACAATTCACCTCATTAAGAGATGAAAAATTTTGACAGGTTCACTATGCATTTAAGACACATAATCTGGGTAGCTGAAGAAATTAAAATAGATGCTTTAAAGAGGAAATTTCCACTCAAGTGGATACAGTTTCTTATGAAGCTCAATTCCTCTTGGCACTTTATACTTTCAAACCTAATTTAAGAAAAATAGATCCTGAATTAACAATGGAGATAATTAAGTAAGGTAGGAAAGTACTTAATAGAAAAGGATTTCAGTGAACCCAGCAATGGCAACATTAAAGAATTCAAACATAACCTGCAAGATGTCTATTGCAATGCAAACAGTGATGGTGTTTGTGATTGCAGAATTCATAACAGCCCCAAACTAGAAACTACCCATATACTCCTTGACATGAGAATGATTTTTATAAGAGCACACAATAAGTACATTCTACAATAATCTCAAACTGAAATCTCTTAGGAACAAAGATGTCTATTGCATGATCCTTCTTACACAAGGTTCAATGTGGGGAAAATCCATCTATGTGGCTAGGAAGTGTGGCAAATGGGAAGCAACTGGGTGAATTCACAATTCTGTTTATTCCCATTGATGTTAGTTACTCAGGAACATGCAGTGTCTGAAAAGTCATCAAGATAGTCCCATGGGATGTGCTGAATGTTCTTAGTGTATCTTATTCTTAAGTAAAAAGTCAGGAAAATTTGATTATGAAATTGCCAGTGCAGAAAAGAAAGTGCAAAATAGCTAAGAAAGGAACATGATCTCCTCTATTCTTAACATGTTCTTAGGACCTTTTGGGAAAAAAAAATGAGCATCTCAGAAACATGCATGACATGATCTGTGACATACTACAAGGAACTCTTGTAAGCAATCACCCTTAAATTCTTTGAAAAGGAATCCATCTCAATGAATATAGATGAGTTGCAATAAGTACTCATGGACAAGCAGAATTCTGGTCTTAGTTGGATTAGATACTTTTGTTTCTGTCTCACTGACCAATTCCATTCACGGCTTACCTTTCCTAAAACTCAGACTTGGCCTTCTCTTCCCTGTCTCCTTTACATGAAGTCACTCTTTTTGCCTCATGCACCCAATTCTCTAAAGGGAAATCTCAGCCTAAAATGGCTTTCCCCAGTGCTAGTAGATCTCCACCTCGTGAGTACAATTTGTTGAAAGCAAAGGTTCACACCCTAATTTTTCAAACCAGTAGGCATGGAACAATCATTTAATGAACCTCCCTATTCCATATCTGGCTCTAAGTCCCAAGATGAGAAAATTAAGATTCCAGAAGATATTTGTACCTAAAAGCAAAAACAATACTATGTCTATGGGGTAGGAGGTGAATATATACACAACATAGAAAATCAACCTTAAAAGAAATGAAAGTGTGATGTACACTAAACTAGGAGTAAATCTTAAAGACTCTGTACTAAGTGAAATCAGATAGACATAAAAGGCAAACACTGTATGACCCATAGAAAGTACCAAGAACACTCTGATGCACACTAACAGAGTGTAGAATGGCAGTTTCCAAGGCCAGATATGAGGCTAGAGAGAGCATTATTGTTTAAGTAGGAAAGAGTTTCATTGTGAAAAGAGAGAGTTCTGCAGAGAAATGTAGGTTCTATGGAGCTATGGTTCCATGGGGCTATGGTTCCATGGCGCATATGCTGCACATAAGGCCACTGAACTGCATAGTTACATTGATTAAGATGGTCAATTTTACTTATGCTATTCGAACTCAATATAATAGTTTGGCTACTATACTTACAGTTATCTTCCTTTCAAACCCAGAAGTACTTATACTTCTGAAAGTCTTATCATTGTGACTGTTAATATCATTTTGGCCATAATCTCCTAAAGAAGTATAAAATTACTAGTCCCTTCTGCATCTTTTTTTTTTAATCTCCCACTCTGTATCCTTTATTCCTGATAGTTCCAACTATCAGTTGCAGGGTCTCCATGTGGCACCTAAGACCATTACCAATGTCACCATTCCAATGGACCTCCAACTTCTTTCATAGAACCTCTTTATTAATCCCTAAACTTCCAGCTGCTCTTTGAACTCTACCTCCAGTCTGAACACTGGTGTCATGGCAGTTGTCCTAAGCCATCTGTGCCCAAGATGTATATCAATTTCTATTTCACATGAGATAAAACTACAAGACCTGTCAATTACACCTTATCCACTCATCTCTCCAATCTAACTGTCTCGAAAGACCTGCATGGATTCAATGTTCTACTTGGACCTGGGAGTTTTAAAATGGACAAAACCAGAAAAAAAAATGACAATCAAATGTGAGCCTTTTAAAGATGGCAATAAACTCAACAGAAAAACGTGAAGCAAAGAAGATATAATGTGTAACAAGCAAGGGAAAGAGTCCATTTCTAGTGGCTTTACAGAGAAATACTGGTGGAGAGGGTGATCTTCCAGCAAAGATGCCAAGAAAAAGGCCAGAGCCAAACACAGGCAGCAGAGGAAAAAGGGGGCCCCTGGGGTGAGAGGACATGGCTGGGATGTTTAAAGCCCAGCATCCAGGTTAGCATGACTGATGCTGAGTGAGTGACAGGACAGCACCAGAAGAGCTTCTAGAGGTAGGAGAGACAGTAGGGGTGGGGTTGAAACCCCATCCTCCATGGACTTACAGGAGTTACAGGAGACAGTATAATGACAGGTTTGAATAGTATCACACATGCTGTTGAGTGTAGAACTGATTTTTAACACAAAGTCCATTTAGGAGGTTAATTGGAGTTAACCATGGCAGAGATGATGTAGAGGAGATTAACATGGTAATAGTGGGTTTCTTTTTAAAAATAAAATCAAGGGAGAAAAATTTAGAAAGAATAAAAGAAAGTGGGCACTATCTCGATACATCCTGAAAATCTAAGCAGTGGGATCAGAAGGAATACTCCAAAAGTGTGAAAAAGAAGGACAAGCCATGAGAGACAGCCAACTTCTCTTACTGCACTTGGAAAGATTGTACTAGTAAGAAGGAACTGGTAAACTGAGCCACAAGTGGGTGAGACCCAGAGATCAATGAACTACAGTACAAAACTGGTATTGTTAGCAGTCTCTGAATACCACTGTCCTCTCTTTATCTTTCCCACAAACCTTAGCTGGTGCTTCCAAGCTAAAATGAGTATATGTAGTATGTCCTGAGTCTGTTCCTATATTCTTTGTAACTGCAGGGAAAATATTCTGCCAGGGAAAGAAATTCAGGGTGACAACAATGATTCATTTGCTGGCTTTCAGCAACCTGTGCTTCTCAGTACAATTCCCTTTTCCAAAAACAAGAAAGGAGCTTATGCCACCCCCTGTATGTATATCAACACAGAGAGAGAAAAGCAACAGATAGACATTTTCTTGATGGTTAAGATTCAATATAGATTTAACCAATCTTTTGCTTAGAAAGAATCATGGTCCTCTGCTGCCCCATACAGGGATCCATCATCCATTATGAGTTTAGAGTTAGAGGTAAGAGAATAATGAATGAGAAAGAGTAAAGTCTGGTCTACTTTAGGAGCAGGAGTACTTTCAGGGTATCAGGGTCCCCAAAAGTTGAGATGTGCTGAGTGGGTTGAACCATAGGCTTGCATTTTAAAAAAAAAAAAATCCTCAAAACTTCGTGTATCAAACAGAAGCAAGAACTGAGGGCAATGACAAGCTCACAGCCTCCCAGTATGGGGAAAGGGTAGGAGAGCATTAAGTCCCCAGAGAGAAGATGGGAGAGCTATGAAAAGACCCCAGGCTTAAAAGGCTTTATGCTTTTTAGAAAGGAAGTGTGAGACAAGCAAGAGATTCTAGGACATGAAGAAGACAGTGGATAAGACAGATACCTTGGTTGAGAATGAAGTGCCTCACCAGGATGCTGAAAAGGTAAACATGGTCTCAGTTGTCGAATATAAGCACTTTAAACCAGAGGCAACTCACCAGCAGAATCTGACTTATTGACCCCAAAAGAAGAATCTGCACACAAATACTATAAGGTTAACTTCTCTGCTTTTCTAAAGGCAGGAAATACAGGGTCCAAATTTCATTCCAGTTACAGAAAGAAATTACTACTCTGCATGTCTCAATCTGTGAACATGCTACCATATTTAATTTTTATAATACCCCCAAGAAGACTGAATAATGTCCCTAAAGATATGATGGCCTAACTCCAAAAACCTACAAATGTTATCTTACATGAAAAAGCATTTGCAGATGTCTAATGACAAGCATATAGAGTTGGGAAATAAAGAATAATCTGTCAATCCATCTGTAAGCATCCTTGAAACCACAGACAGAAGGGGATTTGAAGTAGACAGCATAGAGCATAATGCATGTCTGTGATATAGACATGCAAAACAGAGATTAAGCAATAGGACTACAAGCCAAGAAACATCAGCAGCATTCTGCACCTAGAGGAATCAAGGGTCAGGTTCCCTTTAGATCCCTTCGGAGGAATGTGACCCTCCAGAATTGTAGATATGCACACCTCCATTGGATGGTTCATCAAGTTTCTGGTAATCTGTTATAGAATCCTAATGACATTATTTTAATAATCTAATGAGCAAGTTTATGCTTCTGTTTTCAAGGTAGCCAAGTTTCCCAGGTTGACTGAGCCCTCTTGCCTGGTCCAAGATGGCTTCTCTCCTGCATTGTACTGCTTCCTCCTGCATAGAATTTCCTACAATAGACACACTCCCTGCATCTCAGCAAGTCCTAACTCTATAAACAGGAAAAGTATCACTTGCTCTCATTTCCTAGAGTTTTTATTATTAATTTTGTTTTTACTTTCAAATGTGTGCAGTTAATATTTGCTAATCTTTTGAAAATACACAATCATGTTCTGAATGTAAGAAGAATAGCAATAAAAGCCAGATTTTGAGTTATCTAATCTTAACCTTCCATAAAAGTAATTTAGATCATTTGAGTTTGGGATGCATTCTAATTTAAATAAAAAATTGGTTAGAAAAATACCAAGCAGTATTTGAATGGCCACCACGAATAAGAAACTAAAGAATATTGTGTGGTGAGTATGGTCACTGAGTAGAATGTAGTCTGGGTTTTTGTTGTCAGCACATGCCTGCATACACACACACACACACTCACACACACACATATACACCACAGCTAGAATATAAATTTGTAAAGAAAGGATAAGCAAAAAATAATTCAGAAAATTTCACAGATCTATAGTACTGAATATTTCAATAATGCAAATAATGAAATTACAAAAAAAACTCCCCACAATATTAAGAAAAATGCTATCAAAGGGCAATCAAAGCTTAAGACTGTATTTAATAATGCAAAATATACTTTCTCTATTCATTTAAAGAAATGATCTGGCTCCAAATCATATAGACAAAGCCAGTAAAATTCCATGGGGCTGAACTCAGCTATGTTTTTTACCCCATGTACAAGTCTGGCAATGAAGTTTTCTTACCGTGGAATTTGGCTTTTAAAAAACATACCACATTAGATATTCTTTATACATCCGTAATTCAGCGTCTCAATTTAGATGCACTGTTGCATACCATCCCCCAGTCAATTTCATTCCATTAAGGACTACAACTCCAGAGATCTAAATAGCCCTTCCACAGACCACTGATAATCAGCTAACCACAGCTTACAGGATTTGTTTTCTTTTAGTGAAATAGCTCACTATATACAGGCGTGACTAGTCATAACGTTCAACAGAGAGATGCTGAAGCATAGTCCTGAAAGGAAGATGGGTCATGTATAGAGAAAGGGAAACATTCAGAACACCAGTGTGAAAGTGTAGGCACTGTCATATCCATGCTACCAGGACCTAACAACACAAAGAGGCAAATAGCAGTTCCCTGGGCACCTAATGAATTCTTCTCATGAATGTCCTTCTTCATATTCTAAAACCAAACAAATTTTAGCCAACTAAGTTTTCCTTCTAAGTACCCCCAGATTTTAAAATACAAAAAAAGAACCCATTAATTCTCTAAAACATAAATTTTGATAAGGTATTCAAAACCCAGCATGAACTCTGACCTTTGAGTCACTATTCAAGCAACAGTCATAAGTGCTGTTCACACAGATCCATCTCTGTTATTTTAAAGGCCTTGTTTTCTGGGTTATTTTTTTTAAACTTCATAAAAAACAACTTAAATATTCTGTTAAAATGTTCCTAAAAGTTTTCAGTTGTAACCATGGTTTGAATTATTAAATGATCCATTCTGGCTCAGGAGTTGAACACTTGATCTTCCAGTTGGTGGTGTTATTCTGGGACATTTTGGAAGTGTTAGAAAGTGGCACCCAACTGGAGCAAACAGGTCACTGGAAACAGTGGTGTCATCTTGCCCCTGGTCCCTTTCTGTCTCCCTTCCTTCTCCACAGGCTCCTGCAGCCATGACGGCCTGCTCACTACACCACAGAAGCGTGGGATAAAGGGACTGTGAATGGAACCATCCAGAACCGTGAGCCAAAATTAAGACCTTCTGCTTTAAGTGGATAGGCATTTGGTCAGAGTCACTCAAAAGGACACTCAACAGGGACACAAGTTTAAAAATCATTTCACTCCCAAATGCTATACTGCCCACCATTTTAAATGCCTAACCAATAACTACTTAAACTTATTTTTTTAAAAAAAAGTCTGAAGTTATTTTCAGAAACCGGAAAGTGAATCGTAATCACCAAACATCACTCATATGTAAGTTAAAAACCAGCAGGAATGTCTCCTTAAATTACTTCAACACAGTCAGTAAGAATATGAAAGGGGAAGAAAAGCTTCGAAGGATTTTAAATGTTTACAACAAAAATGAGAACTTCCTGTTGTTTTACATTTTTTTTTGGTTGTTTTTTAACTTATCCACAGGGTTTTGCAGTTAGAAAAAAAATGTTACCAAATAAATCTGTTTTCTGTTTAATTTTCGAGAACTTTTTCTTTAAGAGAAGAAAAAGAAAAGTGTCTTCTGAAACTGTTGATTTAAGTTGAAAGTCTTTTAAGAAACTTCAATCCGCCAAGAATGGAAGAGCTCACCTGTGACCTTCTGCCTGGATTTGTTCCCTGAATCTACTAAAAGCGCTGTATCTGGGCTCAAATAGAAGCCGAGCCCCTGTTCTTCTCATCACTTGATAACAGAAGAAACAAAGTGGCTTTTACCTCTAATGCACCCAGGAAACAGTCTTCCTACACCATTGTTGCGGAAACTCCAGGCCACAAATGTCCCTTGTATTTCCCAGAGCTGGGTTGAAACCATCTATATTTTGTCAATCTTATTTCCAAATCAAAATGAACAGCCTCTGACCAAGCAAAACAAACCCCAAATCTGAGAAGCAAAGGATTAAACTGGGCCTCAATTTCTAAAGGAAGCCTTAACCAGAGAATGCTACTTAAGACCACCAAAAACCCGCAGATAATCCTGAGTGAGATTAACTCCCTGAGGAAAATTATGGTTTACATTGAAGGCTCATAGACCTTTAAATTCATGTCTCAGCAAAGCAAAATAAGCTACTCATTAACTCAGATCCACAATGGCAACTTACACCCACAGAAAGACTCATTTTTCTTTCAAGGCTTGTGTGTATGCTGTCTCCAGTGAACCAGGAAAGCATATGGAGCAGTTACTAACACCCTCCATAAACTGCAAGCCACCAGGCACATACTTGAGAGAAGGAATAAGTATCCGTCTCAGACTGTGGATTCTCTGGTGTGTTTTCCAAGCCTTTCTTCACCGGACTTTGTAAGATGCACTTTTAATTATTGGGTATAAACAAGCACCTAACAATTTGGTACAACTGAATTCAAAACATATGAATTTGTCTTTGAACCTGGTTATGAAGACATAGGCATAGGCAGAGTCCCTTCTTTCATAGAAGTACTATCTAATTTTAACAACGATATCATTATTAAGATGGTTGTTTAAAAAAAAAAAAACAGTTAAAGCAGCTAAGAAGGTGTTTGTCCCTGCTTGAGACTCCAGGAAGAGGCCTGTGCTACGTCCTTGGGGAAGATGTTACAGGATATTGGTCATCACAATCAGTCTCTAAATCTACCAACCAGGGATACGCAGAAACCATTCCTCTCCTGCTTTTTCTACAGGTCTGTATGAGGGAATATATAAACATTTCTCATAAAATTTAGGGAATACTGCATTTATTCATGGTTTTTTTCAACCATCACTATCATCTATATATGTTTTGTCAAAAATCAGTCAATTTTAAGATTTTTGGCTTTTTTTATTATATGTGTAATACACACACCCACAGAGAGAATGAGAGAGAGAGAGAGAGAGAGAGAGAGAGAGAGAGAGAGAGAGAGAGAGAGAATGAATGAGAATGAATATGAATACGGGTTCCCATGGAGTCCAGAAGAGGGGTCGTGGCTCAGGCTAGGAATGTGGAAAAGTAGTAAGCCAACCTAACCAACCCCATCTCATACACAAAGGATGACCATACCACATGAGACTGGGTATTTGGTGGCATGTGTCATTAGGTTAGCTGTCAGCCTAGACAGCTACTGAAGAAAGGGCTCACATCTACCTTGTTGGCATGAATATTTTGTAAGAAAAAGCTAAAGGTACTAAAGTAACAGCCCTAGGTAGCCAAACAGGTAGCTAGATAAAGAAGGAATCTGAGAATACTAGCAGCACAAACAAGGGAAGGAAGAGGCAACCAGTGTGTGCAATAATATGCCCACACTTCACGTGTAGAGGATTTAGGGGTGCTGTGAGGAGCAAGAGGTGAGACACAGCCTGTGCAGACTGGGTTAGGCAGGCACTCTGGGCCCCAAAAATGACAGTGAATAAAACTATAAAGACTCAGGGCCACACCCAGATGAATAAACTTGGTACACAATTGGGAGAGGGCCGGCTGTGAGGCTACCATAATACCTGAAGTGGGAGACAGCTGGAATTCAGACAGCTCTGGGAACCTGTCAAAAACCCCAGATGCAGTTTAATTCCCATGTCCCTACTTTGTGTTGTCAAGACACCACATCTGAGAATACAGGAGGTCAAGGCACATGATGCCATGTCCAGAACATGTCCTGTGGGCTTCAACTGAAGCTCTGGGTGGTGACAAGAGTAGTTGGAACTCTGAAAACTGCTAAGTTATAAACAGCACAGAAAGCGCAACTGCATATCGACTCCAGTCAACAGGGGAAATGCTGAGACTCTTTTGTTTGAAACAAAAAGGGGAAAAAATGTTCAGTCATAGCTTCAGAGCAGGTAGCAGCAAGCTGACCGCACTGCACAACTCCTCCTGGCTTTGAGAGATGCTATGGACATGACTGCACATTGTAAAATGGTTTCATTAAAAGCCTCTGGTCATTCATTCTGCTTATTAAAGCCACTCCACAGTAGTATTCACAATGGAAATCTCAGCCGCTGTAGCAACGATACTAAAACACAATTAATCCTTTTATTTCCTGAAGACTGTGTAGGTATGCGCTCGAGGTATTGTATTAATTGCCGCTGCCTTCTACCACGGCTTCAATTAGGAATCCAAATGGGAGCAAGACAAACATGGATCCCATTAAGTTCCAGAGGAGTTGAACCTGATGCCACACCCAACACACAAACACACACACACACACACACACACACACCAGCTCCACTGTGACAGCACAGGACTCCATCTGGGGAACTATAGTGACATCCAGTGGCTGGCAAGGAAAGTACAGAGCTGGGACTTTAACAGTGACATTTTAAAATTGGTGTGTGTAAAACTACATTATCAGAACTCTGTCATACTATACACCACCACTGGACAATTCAAAGACATAAACCTGAATGAGGACATGTGCTTGCCCTCAGTGATTTAGCTAATTAAAATTCCCAGGAGTATATATTTTGGGTATAGGATATTGAGGCCATGGGCCTCGGGGTAGGAGAATCCACCTCAGTGACATGCAGTGCTTCTCTTTCTTTGTGGCGTGGCTCTTTTGTCCCCAGGATGAGTTTCTGTTCCTCCAGAGCAAAGCTCTTTTTCCCTGCATGTGGTGGGTCTCTCTGTAGCTGTTACCTGCCAAGAGCAGAAATCCTGGGAGCACCCAGTCTCAGCCCAGCCAATCAGCAGCTGCAGAGACAGAGACTCGCCCCTGCTTCACGATGGTGCCCCAGACAATGTTAAATGATAAAGGACTGGGGAACCAAGTCGTTGGCCACCCTAAGTCCAGATAAAAACTTAAAGCCCTGTAGACTCAGTGGTCCCCAGCTCTGTCTTTTAATCCTTTAACTGACAGAAAAAGAACTGGCTACTGAGCTGGCACCAGAATGAAACATTGGTACTGGGTTCAAAGTTTCAAGACACAAAAAAAAGGCTATCTGTGAATAGATGCTGGAGTGTTCAGGAAAGGCAACCAAGGAAGAGAAGACTTCCTAATTTTCAATTGAAAGGAGAGGCCTAAAAGTTCCACAAATCACATTTCAGTGGGCTAAAATAGTTTATTCAACCAAATACAAGTAACAACTATGCTAAAACAACACACAAACTCAATGGTGCAGGAAAACACCTGTAATTCCAGGCCTGGAGGTGCTGAGGGAGGATGATGGCAAATTTGGGGCTAACTTGGATTACATAGTGAAAGTGATGGAGTAGGCAGAGAAAATATCTAGAGTCTTAAAATGCTAGACGTCATCTCAATGTTGTGAAATTATTTATATTTAATTTGGAATCTCTGTTTCTCAATTATGTTCAGGGAGCTGCTTATTCTTGTGATTAGAAATATTTTTCATGATGAGGAATACATGCTCTTGGTATAGGACTTGCCTAGTGGGCACCGGATCCTGGATTCTGAAATAGAACCATAGCCTTTCGTGTGTGCATGTGGATGTGCATGCATGCATGTGTGCATGTGTTTGTGTGTGTGTGTGTGTGTGTAATGACCAATACTACCTCCTTCCTTTTACACCCTATTCAGGGAACAAACATAAACTCATTCCACCACCACCATTAGATGCAGGGAACACTGATAAGGGTCTCCAATGCAAACACGACCAAGAGCCTGCATCCTATGCTGAGGAAGACCATAGACCACATACCCCAAAATTATTTCTGCCTCCTCATCAACTGATAAATCATTTAGTGCTCAGGTAAAATTAGTGTTTACAACTACTTTGTTTGGATATGTAACCTCAGCTATAATAAAGCCAAAAGACAATCAATGCAGTGAAAGTCTTCAAGAAAATGTCTTTCTCATAACCTTTGACCTGACATGTGACTCATGAATCTAGGAGATGATATTCAGGTATTTTGACTTTATCTCAGCAATATCTAGAAAACGCATGAAGTCATGAAGAAGCACATTCCTAACAATGCCTAAAAGTTTAAATTTAGTCTGGAGCTCACAATTAGTTCAAAGGCTCTATTTTAAGATTTTGCATTTAAAAGTGTGTTTCATTCCTTAGTATAAATACTTGGCAGGTTTTTGTGCACATGATGCCTTTGTTTACAGGATACATTTTTATTTCTGAATTTTGAAGCTTTTTCTCAGACATAAATTATATCGACTATAATACAAAATGTTTCCAAAGTACCCTAAGATGAAAGAAAAAAAGATAAACATATAAAATACAGCATTTATTTATTATGTTAAGAGATGAATAGGCAATGAAGTTATTTGGAATATGGCATAAAGAAGCACATTGTGTACCTACTGGGAATTAGCCTTCTTGGAGATTAATTATCAAAAGCAGAAGTTAAGTTTATCATAAGTGTCAATGGGAAAAGCCAATGTTTAGTGGAGGCAAGAGATGCCACTAGCCCACCTTCAGAATTCAGGTATTCTCAGAGGGTATTTTGTTTCCGCTTTGTTGTCACAAATGTCAAAACCAGGATGCAACAATACATGTGTCTGTCCCCAGGGATCTTCAAGATGCTGTCTGTGCCAGTATCCTGTATAACAATTTATTCCAAAATGAAATATACCCTCCTGGAGATAGGATCTGGAGACTCAGGAAATAAACAACTCACAAATCTGAGGAAGTTCCTGAAACCTTCAAGATTCACAACCTACCCCTACCCCATACCCTGCCCTAAGGTTCAGGAAGCAGTAAACAACTGAGAAGAGTCTGAGCAGCTAGGATGACAGGAAGAAACTGACTGGCTTAGCTGCCTGGACCAGATTCTCTGATCTGTCAAGTTCCTTGCAAGTCACAGAGAATGCCATGCTTTGCAGCTTTTTCATTATGCATCTGGCCACACTTCTGCTCCTGTGAGTAACCCTGACCCATATTTCAATAAGTAAGCACAACTCTTTGGACCTCCCAGTGTGGCTTTGGTAGAATTGATACTTTATCTATGGCCAGCTCCCTTTCTGGGATGAAGAGAAATTTTTGAATGTCTACCCAGGAAAAGTCACAAAACAGTGTATGTGTATAAGCACACTGCACCACATATATGAGGCAAGAGAGTATGGATCTGTCCTTTTTTTTTTAGATGACATCTTGTTAGTACCTAAAGCTGGCAGAACAATCTAGACCTGTAGCTTCAGGAATCTGCTGTCTTCACCTAGCTAGAAATGGGGTTACAAATTCGAGCAATCACATTGGATTTCTAAGTGGGTGTATAGATCACATTAATACCCCAAACACATTATTAACTGAGCCATCTCCCCAACCCAAGAGTCTTTTTAAAGCAAGTCAACCAAAGACCTCTGTTGTCTTCATCATTTTTCTCAATTCTATCTCATGAGGAAAAGGCAGATCTCCCTTCAGAACTGGACCTGGCTTTGAAATGCTTCTTTGGCATATAAACCCCAGAACAAAAGAAGTAAAGGTAAAATTTTATCCTTCAGTAGTTATGTCAGAAAGTGGAAACTGCCTTGAGTAGTATAAAATTCCTCTATGGTTCTCTAAATTAAACATTGGAAGTACGTGGATGTCAATAGTAAGCTACGAGAAATCATTTTGATGATAGCTTAGTAACAGTTATATGATAAAAAGAGAAGCCATTTGTGGCACCTTGAATATCTTCCCTCAAAAGGCAACCATGAGACTCTGCAGGTATGATTAAGTTGGGAATCTGAAATAACGGCCCTGCTGTAGGTGATGTAGGAAGTCCTAAACACTGCTAGGCCAAAAGCGAGGGATTCAACATAGACACAAGAGAACTAGGGTATCTGGCCAAAGAGTATGATCAGAATAATGTACTTTCAAGCCAGGGAATACTGGTAGCCTGTGAGAAGCTGGAAAGAAGCAGGGGGGAGGAGAATATTCTATCCTAGAGTCTCCAAGGGAAGCACACAAACCTTGATTTCAACCAAAGGTTTTGCTTTCATATGTCCAGAGGTATGAAACGGTAAAGTAAATTGTTTTAAGCAACTAACTTCATGGTAACTTGTCAATGGCAAACATATGAAGCTAACGCAAAGTTGAATGAATAAAATAGTTTGTCTTAACTCCCTTCTTCTCACCTACTTAAACGCAAAAGCGCTCCTTCCTACCTTAGTACCTACAACAAGAAGAAAGTAGAAAATAAAGTTGTTGTCAAACCCTGTTCTCACTCTAGAGGCCAATAAATAGTTTGTATTTAATTAAAAGAACAGTTTAAAACTCTCCCCACAATTCGCAACCCAGAGATGCATCCCATTAAATATTTTTAAAAGATTGCTATTTTTAAGTCCTGTATATAAAAATGCTATTTATTTCTCTAAGAAAAAAAAATTAGAGCATACACTCCCAACCAATTCACAAGGAGACAAAACAAAATCTTTTTCTACTGATTTCTTGAAAGGCTTTCCTGTTTTTATGAGATTTGCCTATGAAACTTTGCTCTATGGTTTCGTTCCAAAATGGATGTATCTCCATCATGATTTAAGATGTCCTTTTATTAGTACCGTCATGATTTAAATGGGGATGACAAAATATACAGTATTTCTGCCTTTGTTTCTATTTTGTGGCTTCTCTGTCCACAAACTAATGGCCCTAAATGAGGCATGGACCCTTCAACATAATTTGTCTACTTTTCTGCATGGGAAGAAAGTCTTTGCCATTTGGTAGGTTTTGTACCTAGCAGGAAAACCATTAGGCAGAGATCCTGTGTCCTTACCTACGCCTGTGTAAGACAGGTGTTCAAAAAGGGTCCAGCTGTTGTCGTCCACATAGTGGTTCTTCAGGATCAACAGCTGGCAAACATCTCGAGCTGTGATGTCACTGGGCACCTCTAACGCTCTGCTGGTTTCATCCTCGCTGTAAACTTTAATCACCTGTGTTTGTGAGAAACAAGAGAACAAGCTAAGATATTTGCACTTATTGTCTTGGTTACTCTTTTTATGAAAAACACCTGTCAAAAGCAACTTAAAGATTGATAGATTTCTTTTTGCTCCATAGTCTCAAGAGATTTGCACTATCTGGGTGGGATGTCATGACAACAGGAGCTGGAAGTAGCCGGTCACATTGCTGGTCAGGAAGCGAGGGAGGAAGGAAAGGAGGGAATGAGGGGGGAGAAAAGGAGGGAGGGAGGGAGGAATGGAGGGAGGGAGAAAAGGAGGGAGGGAGGGAGAGAAGGAGGGAGGGAGGGAGGGAGGAAGGGAGAAGAATGCTCATGCCCAACTCACATCTTCTTAGTAACTCAATCCATGGCTCACACAGCCCACAGAATAGTGCCACCCACATTCGCTAGCTCTTACCATGCCAGTTGTTACAACCTTAATATTTCTTTGGACCTACCAAAACTTTAGTTTGCATGGTGATTCTAAACATTCTTAAGAAAAAAATAAACAAAAAAATCCAGTCTTTCAAATGCTGAGATTATAGACAATGTTACTACACTCAACTTCTCCTTTTAGAGGGTTAATAATATTTCATTATGATCATATATATGCATTAACACCACAGCTTCTTTTCTACTTCTGTTCCCATCAACAGGACACAGGCAGTTTCCATATTATTGCACCATTACAATGTAAATGAAACTACAAAATTCTATAAGATTTCAGTTCCTTTGAGTGTCTGTCCACTGGGTCACAAGCAGTTCTGTGTTTAATTTCTTTAGAAAAATCAGGTGCCATTTTTCATAATTAATTCATAAGAGCTTATTAATATGCTCTTCTTGCCACATGACAATGGAGTCCTTTCTCCCTTTGTCTACATTATCTCCAGAGCAACTTCTTCTGGTTTCTGAGAGATGGCATCTAACAGAGTTTTGATTTCTACTTCTCATTGCTTAGTACCTTCCTATATACCTATCAGCTGACCATATGTCTTTAGAGACTTTGTAGTTCATTTCTTACTCTGATTTCTTTCTTGTCTTGACTTGCAAATATAGTCAGGTGGAGATGGCACAGTACTTTAATCCCAGCACTCAGGAGGCAGACACAGGTGGATCTTTGAGGTCAAGGCCAGCATGGCCTACAGAGTGAGTTTTAGGACAGCCAGGTCTACACAGAGAAACCCTGTCTTGAAAAAGAACAACAGTGACAAAAGAAAGAAAGAAAGAAAGAAAGAAAGAAAGAAAGAAAGAAAGAGAGAGAGAGAGAGAGAGGGAGGGAGAGAGGGGGAGAGGGGGAGGGAGGGAGGGAGGGCGGGAGAGAAGGAGGGAGGAAAAGGGAGGAAGGGAGAAAGGGAGGGAGAAAGAAAGGCAGGCCATATCAGATATATGACTTTCAAATATTTTCTATTCCATAGGTATAGTTTTATTAGCTATTCCATTCAAACGTCCTTCTTATAAGTCATCAAATTTGTTGATTGGGCATAAATTCCCTGTATAAGCCCTTGTGCATTTCATTTTCTTACATGCTGACTAAATGCTGTGCATCCACACCTTCCTTAGGTACCAAAGTCTCTTTATTCAACAACTTCTATCCTTTCTGTATCATCTAAACTAAGTTCTATTCAATCACTACTGTTTCATTTCTTTACCTTTCTGATCTATTAAAACTATGAGCCTCTTATTAATATTCTACATTTTCCTTTCCATGTTTAGATTTTGTAAATAATCCAAAAAATGTTGGTTATTCTACATTAAAATGTGACCGTGAAACCCAGAATGCAATTAGGATATGTGGAAAGATATTTCCAATTCAGGTATGGAGGCTTGGGTAAGGGCTGGCTAGGTATTTGCATGTCCTTCATCCCTTTTCTCTCTTCCCATCTGTGTGGCCATGGAATTGAGTTTTAGTCAGCAGAACACAAGTCCATGGAACAGTGAGCCTCTTGATCTGTCTCATAAAATTCTACCACATGCCCTGATTGTCTTTCACCACCCTCCCACAGAATGAAAACAACTACATAGGCCTTGAGGATAGGAAGGCCACGGGCAGACAGAGAGAGTCCTTGTCCCTAAATGACCTCAAGGACAATACCCCACTAGGAGTATCCATGTAAACGAAAAGCAAACTTATACTCTGTGAACACTCTGCAAATCAGAAGTGAGATACTAGAACACAGAATGTTCATCTTAGGTAACACAACATCCACCAAGCCGTGCTCTGTGTTAGAATTCTTATCTGTATTAAGTTAATAAGATAAGCATGCCCGTGGAAATGGAGCAATAGTGTAGCTGGGAAAACATACCAAAGTGAGAAGCAAGAAAATGCAGTACAGAAAACATTCCTATCATAGGAATATCAGCATCCACACATGCCCAGTAATTCAAGCAAATGCAGTAGAGAACAATGTGCCAATTCTGTCCTATCAGTTTTTAAAGTATACTTTATTATATCACAATAAGGTAAGCGCTCTCTCCCAGTGGAGAGGTGACATAAGGAGAAAAAGTATTCTGTGTATTAATGGGAGGATATTTATTGAAAGGATTAAAAGGTCCATTCCTTTGACCCAACAATTTCACATCAAAGCAGAAATTCTCAATTTTTTTTTTTTTTGCTAACATTAGAGAATGGCTTTTAGGAATTGACATGGCCAACAAAGCATTATTTATTAACAACAAAGCATTATTCCTATTGAAATATGTTTGACAATAAAAGAAAACAACAATATCTCCACAGAATAAACTGTTTTGTGAGCCTTGAAAACATTACCTGAAAAAACTGTATAAGAATATTTACAGCCAGGCATGGTAGCCCATGGCTACAATCCCAGGACTTGAGAGGTGTAGAAAGAGTGATCTGGAATCTAAAGCCAGCCTTGGATACAAAATATGTTTGAGGCCAGCCTGAGCTAAGAGAGGGAGAGAGAGAGGGAGTGAGGGAGGGAGGTAAAGATGGAGAGACAGAGACTGAGAGAGTCAGAGGCAGACAGGCAGGCAGACAGACAAACAGACAGACAGACAGACAGACAGACCACAATTAAAACATTTGTAGAACACAATGCAAGCTTCCTTGGTCT
>NW_021604636.1:2641906-2645582 GCF_004785775.1 Grammomys surdaster | reverse complement strand
GGGAGGGAGGGAGGGAGGTAAAGATGGAGAGACAGAGACTGAGAGAGTCAGAGGCAGACAGGCAGGCAGACAGACAAACAGACAGACAGACAGACAGACAGACCACAATTAAAACATTTGTAGAACACAATGCAAGCTTCCTTGGTCTCGGATCCCAGTCTCTTACCCCTCTTCTTGGGGCTGTGTAACTTCTTTTTGAAGCACTCTCTCTCACTCATCACCAGCTATCTTATCAATATGACACTCCCCACTCCAGCTCAGTGATGCTGGACTGGAGTTCTGGCACTGGCTTTAGTGGAACCCCAGAACCTTGCAAGCCAGGCATCTTGAAATCAACCATGACAAAAGTAGTTATTCAGAGGCCAGTGTTGGAAGAGCCAGCAGAACTTGTTCAACAATCATTGTATGGGATCTCTTTTCTCCAGAGCTATGGAAGAGGAGGAGATGTAAACCAGAGCTGGTACTCATCACAAAGACACTGGCCTTGGGCAGATGCAACCCTGAAGGAAGCACATGGCAATATGCTGAATGTTTGAGCCCAACACAATTCCTATGTTGTAATCCTAATCTCAGAGTGATGATATGACCTGTGCTATGGCCTGGGACAGAAGGTGATCAGGCTAGGGTTGTGGCTCTCCAAGATGCAATTAAAGTTTGATGGAATGGGTCACTCTGTGATCCTAGGAAAAACATGACATGTCCCTGAAAGCTATCTTTCCTATCACATATGAAGCTCCACCTGAAATTCACATCTGTGTTCTACCCACGAAAAATATTTATTTTGGAAAATCCCTACTTATGTTCCACCTGAATTCCAATGACCTCCTTTTCAGAAGGTTATTTTGAATGTTCAGGGCTTTCCTTCCCACCTGTTCTAGCAAGCATCCCCCCTGCCTGGGAAAAATCTTCTATTTATTCACTATTGACACTTGTACCATAGCAACTTAGATTAAGTCATCCTGGCTTAATCAAGCCATGCTGAGTGGATCCATCCACTGCAAAGCCTGTGACATTCTGCACATTAAATATTCAACTTATCTTCCTGGCATTCAATTTGAAACTATTTTCCACATGGCAAATAGAATTACTCAATAATACTTCTGTTCAGGAAAGTTGTTTGTACATACAACTTTCCACTGGGGACAAAACATTCCAAGTAGGAACTGATTCAATATGGCAGCCATTGATATCTGAAAGCCCATGTTCAAAGCCTGTCAGGATGGCTGCTGAATTTTCCTTCTTGTCATCTTGTTTTTAGCAGTTCCCTATATAGTGATTTTTGTGGAGCCTCATTGGGCCATGTTATCTAAATAGACTATTGTTCATAAGGGCATACCTCCTATATCTGGGTCTAAGGATGCTCAACTGCCGCCCCCCCATGCAGCCGTGCTTACAGTGGACTGGATCAAACTCCAGAGGGTATTCCTGTCAATATCCACTAGAGTATAACCACTGGCTGAGCATAAGTGCACCTGAGTCAGTGGAACAATGATGTGTCCCGGAGCCAAACTCCAGGAAGGGTGACCAAAGAAGAATGGGTGAGCAAGCAGGAAAGGCTCCCCTCTACCTCCTCACTACCCTATGTGTTTTCTTAGAGCAAACTCTCATCACCTGTATCAGAGAAGCCTGCTTCTCATTTTTCAGCCCCATTCTTTATTTCAAGGAAACTACAAAAATGCAAAAGTTAGAGACACTCTGGAGCAATAATAGATTGTAAATGAGGGCAAGGAAAGTAGAGAGCAGGCAAAGAACTGAGAGGAGAACATTTTAACCGCCCATCCAGCAAATGTCATTGCTTCGTGCAACTTGCGTTGTTATAGATTTTAAAGATTGGAACATGTAAACTAAGAACCTTGTTATTTTATAATATGTATCAATTATATCTATCACTAGCACACAAGTGCCAGAAAAATTAAATTTCAGAAACAATGTCAACTGAAATTTTCCTTGAACAAGGCTTAAAACCAGCTGAAATTTATGAAATGCAAATTAATTATAATAAAGGTTTTAATAAAGAAATAATATTTGGTTTGAACTCCATTTCAAAGACTGATTTTGTAAAAACCATATTTAATTCTGCTCTTTTTCAAATATATGCTTTTCTGCGTATGTATTTATGTGGATATATGCCTGTGTGGTATGTGTGGATGTATGTTTATATGAGTGGTATTATGTAAGTATATTTATGTATGTGTGTAGTATGTGTAAAGTGTGTGCATGTGTGAGGTATGTGCAGTGTGTGTTTGTGTATGTATATATGTGTACATATGCACGGTGTATATTGGTGGATGTGTATGTATGTTTGTGTAGTGTTTATGCAGAGTATGGTGTGTGTGTATGTATGTGTGTGTGTGTGTGTGTGTGTGTGTGTGTGAGAGAGAGAGAGAGAGAGAGAAAGAGAGAGAGAGAGAGATTTCACCTAGCAACTTTTTATGTCACTAGTACACAAAGGCTGTTGAGAACTCTGTTCTATGTCTTATCTCCTTTAAATATGTGACGACAGAAAAGATAATGCAAGCTTCAGCTCTCAAGTGGAGTTGGGCCTCTTGCAAAAAGCATTAGTACGCTAAAACCTTCCTATCTAAGAAAAAGAAATCAGTTCCTCACAGGAGACACAGGACTGATGTGTGCACACCTCAAGCTGGGACTGTTAAGGATCGTGGGAAAACAAGTAGCTCAGTGCTCTTCAGAACCTTTAGAACATAATATTAATATCCTGTTTCTGCTGCAGCCTGAAAGATAAAAAGGGCTGATGTTTATATAATCATGCTATTTAATAAAGGGATATGATACATGTCTAGTTAAGTCCTTCAAATTCCCAGCTTGCTTTATAGTGTGAAGAAAATAGGACAAGAAGACTAATATCCTCTGAAATTGTACACCAAATAAAATTCTGCTTGGATCCAAAGAATAGGATTAGACTTTGCTTCCCAATGGATTAGGCAGTTCAGTAACAAGTGAAACACAGCTCTGATGGGGTCTGCTTATAACATCTCCCTAGCATCAACAGACTGTCCAAAGATGCCACTGTATAAACAATGGCTATGATGAGAAATCCTTCCACATGGATGGATGATTGACAAACTGAACAAACTGAACCATCTGCATCTTAGAAGCAGTTTACAGCTTCATATCTGTTCTAACCGCGTGCCCTTGAAGCATGAGAATCACTGCTTACAGTGGTGTAGTCCTTACACAGTCTGCAGTGTTGGTGAGGGCATCCATTTACAGGGATATAACGGAATGTCTTTAGACTCTTGATCCAGTAACTCCTTTTTTTCCCAAACAAAGTGAATAGAGGAAAGAGATTTCAAATTCCACCTATTTTTTTTCTTTTTAATTAAAAGACACAACAATTAGAGAGGAAACAAAAAAAAAATTGGTTGACTTCAGAAAAACACGTGAGGGCCCTATAACCTCTAGCCTGAGAGACAAAATACTTCAATATAAGCTGAAGGTTGTGTCTAAAGGAACCAAAATAAAGAGAGAGAGAAGCTGAGAGTGAGGGCAATATGCACAGCCTTGTTCTCAGAACACTGTGGATTTCTGTGAATTCACCTGGAATTTGACTTTAAGAGTAGATTATTATATGGAGAGGCCCAGGAAGACAGAGCAGATACTAAGCAAGGTCTCTCTCTCTCTCTCTCTCTCTCTCTCTCTCTCTCTCTCTCTCTCT
>NW_021604636.1:2609095-2641896 GCF_004785775.1 Grammomys surdaster | reverse complement strand
TCTCTCTCTCTCTCTCTCTCTCTCTCTCTCTCTCTCTCTCTCTCTCTCTCTCCACTGTCAACCATACTAGTGGATGCCAAGGGGATCCCCAGAACCTTCCAAACTGGATGCACTCATGAGCAGTGGGGATGAGTGAGGATTTTCCAGTGAGTATTTGTCAAGGGTTTTCCAAACTGCCATCGTGGGAAACTGATAAATGTTCCACAGTCCTGCCCTCTCTGTCCTAAGCTTCCTCAGCGGATAATAGAGAGAACACAGCTTCCAAAAACATATAGAATGGAGTGAGAGAAAGAAAATGGAACAAACATAGAGGAAAAATGGGTGGGAAATGACTGGTTCCCGCTTGCTCCTGTGCTAAAGTGTCTAGTTTAAGAAAATTCTTAGCTCAGTTAATATTAACTAGTACTAAATTTAAAACAATGTGATAAACACATTTTAAATGTCTCTTACTACAATTACAATTATAAAAATGTTTAACTTTCATTCTTTAATCTTGTGTATCCATTCTTTCTATCACTAACATATAGTTACGGTCCACAGAAAAGCTCCCTGAACTGGGACCCAAAGTGGAGCTTAGTTTGTTTCTATAACTCATCCAAAGTTATTAGCAACTAAAGAAAGATTATAAAACATTTTCTGATGCTTCAAGATTTCTTGCTGTGTTTTTTTTTACCAGATAGCAAATGTACTTAAATCATATGAATATTTTTATAGCAAGGTCAGAGCAGCCTTGGGTCTTCGCATTCTTCTAAATAAGGAATACTGTGGCCAGAGATAAGAGGAAACAGTGTAGGGATTTTGAATCAAACAAGCCTGTGTGTTTGCTTAAGGGGATGGAAATAATGCGTTCATTAGCTCTCATTCCATATCTCTGCTTTTCAAACAATGAATCTCAAAAACAACTCAGCTCCAGCAGCCCCTAGTAACTCAAAGCTGTGCTTCCTGAACCCTTACTGTACTTTTTCTAGGTGTGAAATACTGAGAGCAAGGAAGGACATAGCTTAGAGACACCAAGTAACAAAGTCTTAAATTTGCAAGAAATATTTTACAATCATTATACCTGAGCAGAAACTGCATTTTTAATTAGTTACAGTAATTGAAAGCATGCAAATGTCACTAATATTAACCCTCAGGAACTGAAATAACAAAGACCATTCCTTATCCCTAGTCTGCTTTTCAGCTTCATTCCACACAACCTGCTCCTCCCTGATCTCTCCACTCTCACTAGCACTCAGTTTCTTACAAGTGCCTAGCTCCTTCCAGAACACAGCACCCTTTGACACAGTGCACTTACTACAGGTACTATCTGAACTGTCTCCCTGCAGCCTACTTTTCTTCACTAAAGTCTCAGACACACCATTATTTCTATGAGGGAAATCTCTCTCAATGACCTTTCCAATTTAAGGCCAGAATGTGTATTCCATGTGCAGTGTACCTGTGCCATCAAATCCCAAAACCATTGCTACTCAGAACTCCACATATAAATCATAGCTGCTTCCTCTCTTCTCTTGAGCAGCCAGCAGAACACAGGGCTCACAATGGACAAATGAAACAGTTATTCTATGGTGAATGGATTCATTGTCTGTAGCCCCATGGGAGACATTAGGGATTCCACTATCAAGCCCTCAAGTTCAAAACCACACATGCAGACAAAAGAGAAAATATTAGCAAGTTTTCATAAAATTTCTCAGCTGAACAAAGCACAATCTGGGACTTAAAGTGGCCTGTTGTCATATTTGAGGTTATGTAAAAAGTTAAAACCCATAGGGAAAAACCTAGGTAAAGAAAAGGTATTGAGGAAGGAAAAAAAAGCAAATAATAATAATAGCCATAACAATAGTAAGACTGGATTTGCTTTAGCAGAACTAGTGAAGCTTCACAGTTGCCAGCAGACCAAGGAGGAGAAAGGAGGTCTCACCCAGATGTGCTGAGTACCTGTTTCCCTGGGACCACTAAACTGGAGAACAAAGTCTACCACACCCGAATTACAAAGCACCTCTCAAAACTCTCTGGGAATACAGTAATAAGGTTTAAAATAGAAGCTTTGCATGTCTCTGCTCAATAGGGGCAAGGGAAAGATTGCTCAACAGCCGATGGTGATGGAACCATCATGGAAAGGGGGTTTAGCTACTAATAGCAGATCTGTCCCAGATTTCATTTTCTCACATTTGGAATATCAACATTTAAGTAGTCCAGTCCCTCAAGCTCCTACTGACCCAAGGTCTTTATGTTCATCCCTAATGTTATTTACTTTTAAGACTACAGGAAGGATGGCTGCCAAGCTTTCTACGTAGGAGCTTTGGCTTAGCAGTCATTTGCTTGCTGTTCTGCTTCATTTTGACATTTGTGAAGAGTGCTTGATCAAAGGGAACAAACTCAAGACTCAAGAACCTGAGTAGCCAGGGTCTAGTTCTGCATACTAGGCCCAGGATGCAATAGGAAAAGATTTAGAATGTTTCAAATTAGTTTGCGTTCCTGGGCAAAAGCAACCTCATGAAGCCTCACCCTTAGTGGGCACGTCCTAAAGTTGACCTGGAAAGAGACTCCACATTGCCACATATGAAAATCTGGGTCATATATAGGCTTACATCCTAAGCTACCCACACACACAGATGTGTACATGCACACATGTGTGCATGCGCACACACGCACACACCCATACACACACACACACACACACACATACTACATTTCTGCACATTTGAATCCAATGTGTGTTATAGAGGGTCTAGTCAAAATCCCATGGTAACTTCCCAATGACTTCATCCAAGACATGTCTCTAAATAGTCAGTGTTTTAAGACTCATGTAATCATTTAGAGCTTGTTCCTCTTTACAAGATACAAACCTTCTCAAATGCTAACACTTACTACTCTTATGGTAGAAAACCACTAGTTAGGCTTATGTTGGGCACAAGGTTAGCCTGGTGTCTCCTTTCAGATTTTAAGTAATCATTTATTCCCAGAATAACCACTATACATGTCTAAATGAAAAAGTTCAAATCAGTTCACACAGTGAGAAAGAAAGACAAATGTGGAGGGGTGGAGGGGAAAGAGTGTAGAGAGAAAGAGAACATACAAGAAGAACGCAGACATGATGCATCCAGCTGCATCACATTTATGAAGACAAACAGCGTCCATCCATGCATTGTTAGGAACTATTTGTCCTCATTGGTTTTTAAATTTTTTCCCATAATTTCATGTATTGGAAACTCAACATGAATCTTACCATAAAAGTTCAGTTGGAGTTTAATTGGAGTTATATTGAATGGTATTATTATGTAAAATATAGTGACAAAAAGCCAATGGTATACGCTATATACAGTTTCTCTGTGATATTTACGTTTTACTCTATAGACTTTAAATTGTGCCCAAAACAAAAATCACTTTGCAAATGCTAACATTCCCAGGCTGTAACAGTTCTAGAGGACAGCCATTTTATATCCAGGCTGTAATTTTGTTTCTTTTAAATGTTTCTCATGTATCAGTGTGAAATGCATACTGTGCATATTCCTATTTAGAAAAACTACAATGTTGTGAGAATAATAAGATAATAAAAGTTAGCAGAATTCAGGCTGGACAACTGTCAAACAGCCTCATCTTGGAAAGGAGGAAGTCAAGGCTAGGGAAGACATGACTTGCTCAGGTTCCTGCTCCCTGGCAGAACTGTAGAACCTGTATAGGCTTCACCTGGACTCTGTCTGAATTCCTCCCCCACTGCCAGTCCAATGCCCATGCCTCTTTAATCTTCGACTGCTTCATGATATGTTCTATAAAAGCATTAGCGAGCTAAGCATTAACACCAGAATATATAAATGAGATGTATGACACAAAGCACCTAGCTTTTGAATGCCAAAGAGTTGTTTGCTTTTTCATTGTTTTCTGAGTGTTAGAAAGCATGCAAATATAGAAACAGCCAGCAGAGGGAGTCTTTATTCTGAGTTGGTACAAATACAGACCCCCAAATAGGTTTCTCTGTCTGGGGCAAAGGCTCAGCTTGCTGCCAAATCTGCCCACTGAAAATGAAATTCTTAGGGACATATAGTGGGAGGGGGCCTACAGAGAGGAAGAAGGGAACTGACTTGTACAAGTTATTCTCTGACCTCCTCAAAGATGTCCACACTACCCCAGAACACACATAGACAGTAAATAAATAAATGTAAAACAACAAAAAGCAAATATATATCTTTAAAGTTACAACCAAAAGATTATTAATTGCATGAAATTCCTTCTTGATATATTTATAATCTTGTATAAAAGTAGATTGTTTTTAATTGTTAAACATCTGAACTCTTGAGATTAGTTGCTTCTATATTAACACTGAGAAAATGTCCTGTGAGCACATATATAGGCATACATACATGTGTGTGTGTGTGAGAGAGAAAATATTTCTGAGACCCTGTGATTTAGAATACTGATATTAAAGTTTCTCTTCAAATATTAGCTTGGCTGCTGTAGTTAATTTAACTTCAAAAATTACATTACTGTTGATATTTTCCAAAATACAGAGACACAGGACTGACCATGGGGTTACAATTGCTTTCTGACAATGTTATGCTTGCCAACATAATACTTTAATTTCTCTTTTGAAACTGTCTAAAGACTGAGCATTTTTTAATACCCTACCGGGTGGAAATCTTTATACTTTCATCTGGAGGTAGTATCTGAAATTACCAAAAGTCCTACTTCTTTCCTTGCCAACAGGAGATTATTATTTTTAAATTCTGGCTCAGGGGACTGGGGTGCAGCCAAGAAAACCAGCCCTTCAGACAGCCCCAAGTAGGAGTCTGAGACTGTCCATCACTCCAGCTATTTTTAATCAGCCTTGTGTGCCAGACATGGACCAGGCATTGTGGTTTACAAAATAGCAGGAGGCTCGCTGCCTGTTCCCATGGAATTACAGCCCAGGTGTCCACAGTGCTGGGAATACGGGAATTTGATCTGGGTCAGACTGGTGGTGACCATCAACAGATCATCTTCTAAATCTTCGTCCTCTCATACTTTAAAATGTATGAGGGACTAACAGCATTCAGTGTTATGTGTTGCATAGTAATAATACTGTGAATTTTAAAGGAAAATAATTAACTGTGATTACGTCCCAAGATATCCTTATAGTCCCCAGCGTATTCTCAGGTTAGCTTAGTCACTGGCTTAGAAAGGAGGCTGAGGACACAGCGAGGAACACAAAGTCAGAGAGTAAAAGTGGATTGGCGAAAGAGGTGAGAATTATCCCAGGCGAAGCATTACAGATAAGAGAAGAAAGTAGCATAGCTCTTCTGTGGAGCAGGGCTTGTCGTCTGTCCCAAGGCTGTTCTGTAGAGCAGGCCCATGCAGTGTGTGTCCAGACTGTTCTGTAGAGCAAGGCATGCAGTCTGTGCCCAGGCTGCTCTGGAACAGGGCCATGCACAGGATGTCCCATGAAGCAGGGTGTACAGGTCTGTCTAGAATGCTGTGCATAGCAGGGGTATATAGTATGTGTGCCCAGGCTGTTTTGAGGACCATGGACATGTAGTATGCATTCCTCAGCTGGGGTGTGCAGCACATATGTCCCCATTGTTCTGTGACAGTTTTCTGTCTGGGAAGACAGGCCTAGCCTACAACCCTGCCCTCTGCCATTTGTTAGTAGGAGCTTTGGGGATGACCTTCCTCCAACCAATCTTCCCCACCCAAAATGGATTTGAACAGCAGCCTTGTGAGGCTCTTATGAAGATTAAAAAGAATCTGGACTCTGTGCTAAGCAGATCACAGCTCCTTTGATTTCTACTGGTCTATGGGGATGGCAGAAAGCCTTCCATCTTGCCAAAAGCCACAAGTTGAAGCTGGATAAAGATAATGAAAAGGTTTGGGACTATGGCTTTTCACCCTAAGGGATAAAACTCTAAGAAGAATAAAGAGAAACAACAATGTTGAGAAATACCAATTGTAGGACAGTATCTTGTTTTCATAAAAACCGCACTTACACAAATAATAGTAATTTCCATCTGAGTAGCCCTTGTTTGAAGTGCTTGAGTGGAAAGTATATAAAATTTCATTTCTCCTCTCTCTCCCTCCCTCTCCCTCCCTCTCCCCCCCCCCCCTCTCTGTCTCTCTTCCTCCCTCCCTCCCTCCCTCCCTCCCCAATTCCCTCCCTCTCCCCTACTCTCTCTCAGAATATTGCACACATAATGAGCTATCCTAAAGAAAGAATCCCTCGGTAAACACAGAATTCATTTATGTTTCATTTATATACAGCGCCTGTGGGCAATTCTATTCAGTGTCTTTGTACACATTATTTTTCCTTGTGACATCACATGGCTTCACAGAAAAGTTTTAAATTTAGGAGTATTTTATGTTTGGCTTTTCAAATTAAGAATGCTCAGCTTGCATAGACTATGCCTTTGCTATCCGTGTCCTGATCAAAGATGACTCAGCCCCACTGTCATACAGGTAACCTGAAAAAAATGCCAACAGCTTTAGCTCTTACAAATATACAGCCTGCCAGCCACTGCCTAACAACCCCTAGGACACTGAATAATCTAACTGCATATCTTGTACTTCCATCTGTGCTCCCAGAAAAGACAGATGATAGGTAGATAGGAACACAGCAGAGCAGTCATCTGCTTGTTTGTTTGTTTGTTTAAGTCCCATGGCAGTCATAAACACAGTTACAGAAAGCAAGCAGCATGAAACAAATTTGAAAAGTACACCATTCTTCTGGCCCTGGTAGCATGATATGAAGGATAATAACTTTTTACTAAATTCATTCACTACAACAAAAAGTTTTATGTAACAACTTTAGCAGTAAATTTAAATCCCTGATGTTTATAAAGTTTTTTATTTAAATTTTTTCTCATTAATTTTAAATCACTTATGAAGCTAATAAAACATGGTATTTTAAAGCCAAGCCTAGTGATAAGTTGTCTGTACTCTGAGCTTTCAGGAGGCTGTAGAAGAGAATGTAGCGATTTTAGTTAGTCTGGGTTACTCATAGGGACTGTCTCTCTAAAAGCATACATACCACCAACACCAGAAGATTAAAAACCAACCCAACAAATGAACACAAAACACATTTCTTTTCTTAGGTCAGAGAAGTAATTCACGTTCTCTGGGCTTCTACTATGTATTAATGCTTTTAATATGGTCCTTGAAAATTCAGCATTCTGAGAAACATAGAGAAACTATACGAATGGATACACCTAAGTTCACTCCATAGGCTAAGGAGAAAGCTGAATACAGGTGCCAGGCTTTCTACCTCCAAAACACACACCATCCACCAAGAATGCTTCATGAAGCCTTATTTCTCAAGCAATGAAAACTGTGTAAATATAACCCAAACCATGCTCTGAGTGACACCCTTCTAGGCTAAGGACCCAGTTAAGTTACCCTAATAAAAATGAGATGAATAGGAAGAAAATCAAAGTTTAGGAGGAACAAGATTTAAAAAAATAGAAACTATTACCACCTCACTCTCCAAGAAAGATTCCATCCCAAGCCTCCCCTCTAGAGATGTCCATGGCCCTGCTTACTCAGAGAAGGCTCCATATGCCTGATTGGCCCACTTATCATCCCCACACAAGTAGAAATACATTTCCTCCAATGGATACCACTGCACTTTGTACATGGTACCATAACAATACACTATTTTCTGAATGCCAAGGAAGGTAGAGGCACTTGTATTGGTGGTAGCTAGATAAGCCTCAAGCTCACTCTTCAAATACTTCTTTCTAAAGAGTCTTGATGCCTTAATTGTTAGGAAAATGGAGTCCTATTAAGAAACTCCTTTCCTACACCTATACCTTGTAGGGTATTGCCTTTGTTTTCTTCTAGAAGTTTCACTGTTTCAGGGTTCCTATCAAGGTTCTTCATCCATGCGAAGTTAGGCTTTTTGGTTTTGTGTTTTGGCCAATCTAATTCCATTCTTCTACATGTTGACAATCAGTTTTCCCAACACTACTTGTCAAATATAAGATGACTGTAGTTGTTCAAGCAGCAGTCCTTTACACTATTAATGATACTCTGTTATGCTTGCAGACAGTAGTCTAGCATACTGTCCTCTGAGGGGCTCCACTCACCAGGTAACTCAGACAAAGGAATACACCTTCAGCCAAAAAACGGATAGAGCTTGGGGACTCTTATGGCAGAATAGGAATAGCTATTCCAAAAGCTGTTGCCTCTCCATGGGATATGTTCTTCTAAGGTGGATGCCTTGACTGGCCTCACTGGAAGAGGAGGCATCTAGCCTGACAGAGACCTGAAGTACCAGGGTGGAGGGATACCCAGGAGGGCCCCCACCTGCTCAGAGAAGAACGGGAGGGGAAATGGGAGAAGGATTGTGGGTAGAAGGGAGCGACAGGGAGGGGGAAGTGAGTGGGATACATAAAACGAACAAGTTAAAAAATGACTGCAGTTACATGTTCTCATTTTTGGGTCTTGTATTCTGCTCTGTTCATCTTCATGTCTGTTTCTGCACCAGTGCCTTATTGGCTTTGTTACAAGAGCTCTGTAACACGTCTTGAAATATAAAACAGTCTTTCCTCCAGCAGAGTTCTTTTTGCTCAGGATTGCTTTGGAGTCTTTTTTGTTACATATGCTTTTGAGGATGGTTTTGCATTTCTGTGAAGAGTGTTGTGACTATTTTGGTAGTATTACACTAAATCTGTAGATTACTTTTTGGTGATGTACATCCCCAACCGATCAGGAACATAGCAAAAGAGGGATCAGAAAGATTGTAAGAGCCAACGGACCAGGATATCTGCTGTGAGACAGCAACATCTATATATAAGAAGGAAACTGTACCCACAAAATCTCAATAGTATGATCTCCTAAATAAGACCTAAACAATCTCACCATCAGTTAACAAGCCAACACGGAATGCTGGGTGGGAGTGGATCTCACAGGTACCCATCTCTAGATGAAGAGCTATAGAAAATTAATGACTTCTGAAAGAAAAAGGTAGGAGATCCCTAAATGGTTATTCAATACCAAATGGGTCAGTCCTATACATATAAACAGCACTAAATGGCTCAACATGTTGTATATATATATTTATTCATGTGTCTGTATGTATGTGTCTATGACATTAATAATTAAAGAAAAAGAGTCCATGAAGTTGAGATGGAACAGGAGGGGGGAAGGATATATCACAAGTTGGAGGAAGGGAGGGAGGGAAAATGATATAAATACAGGATACACGTATGAAATTCTTAAACTTAATTTTGAAAGAACCCTGATGTTACTGAGAAGAGAAGAGCAGTGTGCTGAGCTTCAGGCTTGCTTTCCTAGTGTGCTTTGAGTTCAGTTACCCACAGGCTCCAGGCACAGCTAGTAAGCATAAGCTCCTACTTGTTCCTGAATGTCACATTAATATGAGCTAGCACTGGCCAGCTAGACTGCCTGCCTGCCTGCCTGCCTTGTGCATCCATCCTCAGTGCCAAGACTGTGAACAAGATGCCTGGGGATTCACATTTATCACTCCATAAAAGGGAAGCGGACCCACACCAGGGAGCATATAATAAGCAAGAGAGAATTTGGTTGCCTGAGGACATTGTGGCACGGCAGGATGAGCTGTGGACTGATCTTAACCGCAAAGCATAAGAAAACAAATCCCTCCCCTGTTTGATCTATGTCTTTGGTCCTCTCTCATGACGTGAAGTTAATTCTGCTTATAAGCTGCAAAATGCTAAATTAAAATTGCAAGATAAAATATGAAACCTGAATTGCGACAGAAAGAATTCTGAAAACAAATACTGGGAAAACAAAACAAAAACAAAAAAACAAAAAAAAAAAGCAAAACACACAGAGATGATGAAAAATCTAAAAATTTCAGAAGCATGGGATAAATACACACGATAGGTACTAAAATTTCAATATTGTAGAAAACAACAGTAAAATGATATCACAAGACATGGTTGGGGAATAACAAATCCATATCTTTTTATTCAGAATTACGTCACTGAAGAAAAAAAGCAAAGAAATTTTAGAGATACTAGAATAAGTCTACAGTTTGGGCAGAGACTTAGACAATAGCATTTGGGGAAGAAAACAAGGGGCACTGCAGGCCAGAGAGCCAATCCTCGGGGCTGGAGCACAGAGCCCATGAGGTTAAAGTCATCTCAAGTGGGAGGGGAAAAGGCTCCCTTGCAGGCTACAGTGAAGCTGATAGTTCCAGGGCCAGCTATGTTTACTGAGTAGCTTTGAGTCTGCTCAGAACTTTCTGGGTAAAACTGTGATATTATAATCACATAGATGCCTGACTGTATGAGACATGTGGTTAGAGCATGATACTGTCTTGTATCAATGTAGATTTCCTACTTACTAACAACCGTGGGTCTTAAGTAACAGTATATTGTACAAGTTGGGTTTTTCACTCCTCTTTCATTTCTGAAATTACTTTAGGAATCTGTGTGCTTATTGCGAACGTTTTCTACAAAGGTAGGATGCATAAAAAATGCAAAATTATTTGCAAACATAATCTGACAAGCAGTATGAATTGAACAGAGGCATTAAATACTGCAACTTGCAGAATTAAAATATGATGTTAGGCCTTCTGATCTTGCAGACATTTTATATTTTATTTATTTATACATCATAATGTTCAACTGTTAATTCTGTGACCTTAAAATGATCTTCTTGGTGTAATTAATATGCCAGTCTAGAGTTTCAGTTCAGGTGCCCCACCCCATCTCACCTTCTCCCTTTTACCCACACACATACACAGGGAGAGAGACAGGCAGACAGACAGACAGAGACAGAGACAGAAAATGGCACAACAGCTGCTTTCTACATGAAACATGTTCTACACTAGAACATATAGGAGTTAATGGAGGTGCAGAGAAAGATGAAAGAATTTGCCTTAACTAAACCCAGATCTGAGTTTAATGCTAACTGTACACACCATATGCCAGTTTCACTTACAGATTGGCTTCAGGACATAACATACAGCTAGCAAAAATACCATGGAACTCACCAAGCCTGGATTCTATTTCTAGTGTTGTCATTGACCTTCTGGGTGACCTTGCAGAAGGTACTCGACATCCAAGAGACTCAGACAAGGGAAGGGAAAATGAAGGAGAAGGAGCTGGAAGGAGGGGGAAGAAACCACCTAGTAGATAATCTGGAAAAAAAAATTCTAAGGCGAAAGACTCAGAGATCTGATGAAACATTAAATTTTTGATTTACTGAAATCAATGACCTCCAATCATTACAGAATTGGAGGAAGTCAAAATTTTTCTCTTCAATCTACTAGACAGAATTTACTAGACCTCTCTCCGGCTCTGCTCTGTGTAAATTATTATGTTTCAAATTCAGCCTCTACTCACTCCAACAGAATTCCAGGGCCACATCAGAAGGACGCACTGGCAGATAAGAACCCCCTCCTCAAGTGCCTTTGAGCATTTCTCAGCAATGTTCCTGCCCTTGCGAAAGATAGGGATTCCAGCTGCTCAATTGTCTGGCAAGGACCACTCATCCAGGCCTTGATGCTCTATGCAAAATGAGTGAACAGAGCCTTCTGGAAAAGAGGAGAAATTCCACTCCCTGGCAATATTCTAAAGTGCTTGTAAGGTCTGTTGGGGAGGTACTGCTAAGAACCAAATTAAGACTTAATAAAATGCATGCTAAGTATAAAATCATCAAAAATTTTAGGGCATATGAAAAATGGCAAGTATAGAAAATGCTTATACCTTCAAATAAGAAGCATAAACAAAAAACAAACAAAAAAAACAAAAACAAAAAAATACCAGTAATTTTGTGACCATAGGAGAAACAGCCTAAATATGTTCAGAAAACAAGGATGTGTCAGGTTGTGCAAATATACACTCACAGAACTGGCTTTTGGGAATTGTTATGTACCCTGTTATAATGGCAATCTGATAAGATATTTATTAAGAAGAAAGCAGAAGAAATTACAGCTCTCCGAAGCCACCTTGTTTTTCTCTTCCATAGCCTATGTTGGAAACTGTTTTCCAGCCAAGTTTTGCTCCTACCTATTCCACCTTTGCTAATAGGTCAAGGTTTTCAAAAATGGTGGCATGCTTTTTTTCTTGTCCCATACAGTCTGGTGAAAAATAGGCAACTTAAAAATCTCAGCTAGAACCAAGGCAACATGAAATCTACTCTTAGGGTCACAGACTACCATCCCCCCAATCCTGCCACAGACATCAATTACCTACACCTCAGCTGTACCCCCACAGGTCAGGAACCAGGGTGATATGCCAACATGGCTCCTCTAGTAAGCAAGCACAGACAATAACAAACCAATCCCATAAACAGACCATAAAGCAAAGCACACAGTAGAGGTTTGGTGACCCTATCCAGTACTGTTAACTGGGTAAAGAAGTCAAACAGAACAGGAATGGATAAACATTAATGTACTTTTCCCATGTGCCTACCCCTCAGAGAACCAACACTTAAATTGAAGCAAAGATAAAGATTCAAGCTCAGGGCAAATTGTTTTAATTAAATTTGCTTAAAGCAAAAGAAAGGCGTAAAGAAAAATTAAAAACACACATTGACAACATTACAGCGTAGCCACACCAGTGCCAAGTAAGGTGGACTTTGCAACTAGTAATTGACTGGCTGAAGAAATAAACTGAAAGCTAAAAACTAAAACCGATTTTAAAAAAATGGTTTTCTTTTTTTAAAAAACAAAATTTGGTTGTTCAATCTGTTCTGTTTCAAGTAAGTTAAAACATGACCTTTGGCTTAATGAAATCCACTAATAGTTAACAGTTAACTTTTAAAGGGTTGAATAGAGAAACACGACACTGTCTTGTGTCACTAGAACCACTCAGAAAGGGTATTTTTGCAGTAACGTGTCTCTAGGCCTTTGTTCCTCACGACACAACTGTGGTTCATCTAGTTTGGGGCATCTAGTTGTACTGGCAAGAGAAGCTTCCTATAGTAACATTGCACAGGTACAGACACAGTCTTACCAAATGAAATGTCCCAAGTAAGACATGAAAGTAATCTTCAAAAAAAAACCTACTTTCTTCATACATGGGCTTTACTAGATTAATAATTAATAGAAATCCCTTTCCTGGGAGAATGTAATGGGAAAAGTTTTCTTGAGCAAATGGAAACTCCATAGAAACTCATGGGCTGACATACATGAAGATAATCAGTTAAATTCTTACACAGTCCTCCCAAAAGTGAAGAGGTGGATGAGTTATGAGTTACACACAACCAGAGAAGCTACCCTTTCACAAATGCAGAACACAAGAGCTAGCAGAACGAAGGGCAGAAATGCCTGAAGTTACAGAAGAAAAGAATAAAAGGGAGAAGCTCACTGTATGCTCTGTCTAAGTCACATTGGACAGTGACTGAGACCAGCGGCTTCTGCATAGAGGTATTTTTACCACAGAGATGTTCTGGCAGCGTTTTCCCCCAACTTTGAGTTCAATAATATGTCTTTTTAAGTACCTTCAGCCTCAATGTATTCCACTCTTTTCTCGTCGTTATGTAAGCTTCAAAGCTGTTAGTACATACACAGTAACAGAAAAATAAAGGCAGGAAAAAATTTCAAGGTTGGAAGAAGCAAAATAAGTCACCTACCCTCTTTTGTAGAACTATTGGTGTTATTGCAGGCAGGGTGACTCTTCTCGCACTCAAACTCATGCCTGTTCTTCTAGAATGATCCCTCTTAGAATCACAGACGAAATGAAAGGAGCCCTTGATGGTTACTCCTCGGGAATCTCAAGGCTCAGGGCAAAGAAACTCTAGGGAAGTAATAAATGTCACCCTGCTTCTGTGATCCCAGGCTACCCAAAGCCAATTAAGGATGGCTGCGGACAGGACAGGGCTGCAGCCAATCACAGCTCCCAGAACCCCGCCTTTGTCCTTGGAGACTCATTCGGATACTTTTGTTTATGATATTTAAAGAACCAGATTAACAGGCATCTAGTTCCCTTCATTTCTTTTTTTTTTCCAAAACAGTGCAATTCAATGCCACCTTTGTTGACTGAGCAGCTGTTTCGCTAAAGCATTTCAACACAAGGCAGAAGAGAAACTCTTTACATTATTTACATACATGACATTAATGATATATGTTAAAGTATACCAGTATGTAAGTGAACCAAATTTACTTATGCTACTCACAAAATTCATAAATGCTTCCACTGTAACATCAGGTATGAGACACAGAGAGAAAACCCTCGCATAAAACTGGCAAAGCATTTTAATTTATGCCATAAATTTCAATGCTAGATTTAACATAAGCGATATATATCATGTCCCAAGCAGCTAAAATGTTTCTACTGTGAAACTTCCAGCCATTCTCAAGGTCATATCCTGTTGAATATTACCTATTAAGCACAAATCTGGCAAGCAATATAAATAATATTAAATAGAAAAGGAATTCATAATATCTGCTCTGATCTTCACACGTTTGGGAAAAGCAGAGGTTTGCATAATTTAGCATAATTCAGCATATTAAAACACTTAAAAAAAACAGCTGCTGCTCAATGCTGTCTTAAACCTTTAGCAGCTCTTTTGTAATTTTTAAAAAAAATAATTATAATTTTTATTCTAGTATTTTAGGTGTTAGAGAAAGTTGGCAAGTAAAACACAAAACAAAAAGACTAATCCTTAACAGGGAAGTTTCCAATAAGAATGAAAGAAACACGCAAAAATATCCAAAAAAAAAAAAAAAATACCCTGCATATAAAAACTAATCTGAGTTGTCACAATGGTAAAATCAGTCTGGGCCGTCGTCACACTGGCAAAGCCTGCTGCACTATGCACTATGGTGTTTCTCAGAGACCCACAGGCCAGGCACTGCCCACAGTGTGAAGGCTGGGTCTTCTGCAGAGAGTAGCAGTATAGCCTCATCAACATGGCAGATGGGAGCAGGGATGGCTATGCAGATACAGTTCCATGTCACTGTACAAACTGCATCCACAGGGAGAGTGCCTCACTGCCTCACCTGAATCTGCTTTCTGCACAGACTGAGCTCATGTTCCTCAAAAGGACTCCCTACTCCGAATTCCAAAGCCCAGTGTCTCCTCAGCTCAGAGTCTAGGAGAAGGGCCATTAAGTGAGCTTAAAGGTAGGTGATCTCAGACAGGTCTCCTTTGAGATTATCAGTGATACCCTTATCTAGTTAGGTTTATCATGCTAAAAGCTATCAGCATATATTCACTATGCAAGGTAACGGTTCCACAATAATATCTACATTCAGTTATATTGTGTTCATTTACTGAGTTCACCACCATGAGACTCATCTGTCTCCCACTCTTTCAAATACCCTACTTGTAATTTCATGACATTATTTATTGTGCATATGTGCATATGTATGATTGCATACCTGCGACAGCACATGTGTGGTGGTCAGAAAAGAGCTTGTAGAAATCAATTGTCTTCTGCAGCTGACTGAGTGTGTCCCAGGATTTGAACTCGGAACCTCCGGCCTGCCAGGAAGTACATTGCCCCTACTTCAAATCTTCATGTTTTGTGTGTGTGTGTGTGTGTGTGTGTGTGTGTGTGTGAAAGAGAGAGAGAGAGAGAGAGAGAGACAGAGAGACAGAGAGACAGAGACAGAGAGACAGAGAGACAGGGATAGAGAGACAGACATAGAGTCTTTTTAAAGAAAATTACTAAAAATTACTACAGAGACAGAGACTACCATCTGTGAAATAAAAGGTTCTCATATAATTTTAAGCCTACAGTATTGACAAAGCCTTCAGTATATACATAATTTCAAGAACATTAACCATTTTATCTTGTCACCTCAGTTTCAGTGTAAATAGTATAAAGTATTATTTTTAATCTTAAATATCTTATTGGTGTTTCATCAAAACTAAAATTATTTATTTCACTACATCACTTAAGAAAATAACATATTGTGTGTCCACATTGTTAGATATTAGGTATATTATTAAATAATTAGGTACATTATTAAATTATAAATATTAAATAATAAATATTTAATTAGGTATATTACTAAATGATTAGGTATATTATTAAATAATAAATATTAAATAATAAATTAAATAACACATTGTATGTCCACACTGTTAGATACTAGGCATATTATTAAATATTAGGCATATTATTAAATAATAAATACCTTCATATTGAATTAGGTATAATATTAAATAATATATTTCACTGACTCTGTGATATACAGATATCAGCTTTTAAATTAAAGCATTGTACTCTCTAGCTTGCAAGCTAACAGGGATTAAATATCAAGTATCAGAGATGCACCAAGGGAGAAGAAACTGTATGGTAGGATAAAGCAGACTCTGAGACAGAAGCCACATTTGCCTTCAGAAATTACAAGAGAAGAGCACAGAGCCTGAGAACTGACATGCATCTATGACAATGTCTCAAGCTCACTTGCAGGTTTAAAGTTTGGGTGCCTGAGAACTGGCATTGCTTCATATCATACCCTTGAGCCTACCAAACCATAGTGCAGCTCCTTTCTGTCAAGAAAGAATCTAGGACTTGATTTTACCAATGTCCAACACATCAACCCTGTATGGATTTTTAAAATCATTTGACAGAGAGCCAATTGCTCAAGTGTGAGTGACAGACCCTATCTTTGGAACGGATGGAAATTACAGTTTCTAAAGATTCAGTGAAAATCGAAAAACATTTTGCAACTCTCTGATGCTGGAAAGGTGACTGTCTCTGAAAAAATTAAACATACAAACACTTTTGCTAGCCAACATACTAAAAGAAACTCAGAGGGGATGCACACTTAAGCCAGGTGATGTCCGTTTTCAGTGATCTCCTTCAGGTGCCCGTGTTGACTGTGTTCCATCTGGCTTTTTACATATTTTAAATACAGGTTAACATTTTAACTTTGCCACACTCTTTTTATCAGCATGAAATTTTTATGATTTTATCATTCACTAGCCTGTCACCTGAACTTCAAAGTCTTCACAGGCTTGAGGTTAGGACTGATGCTTTCAGAAATGTACTGAAGATCAATGAATCCAGATTTATATTTACACTCAAAAGAGAGCAAGATTAAGTGTTGAAGAAACCCTTCAATTCTTGTTAGAGTTGGAAAAGATTCTTTTAGAGGGGCCACTTATCTTCACGATTGCAATTTTGACTTGCAAAGATTTTCCTAATATAACAGGGTCACTGGGCATCATGCAATAGCCCTGTATATTTTTTATTAATATTTTGGCAGTGCATGAATAACTTTTCTCCACCCAAAATATATCAGATTAGGGTTGTAGCACAGCTGTCGAGTACTTGTTTAGCGTAGGTAAAGCTTTAGCTTCGATCCCCCTGCCCCTGAACTTTCTTTAAAAATCTGCATTATCAGCATTTCAACTGAAAAGTAACAAAAACAACTATTACCATGGTTATTAATATTAATAGTCAATATATTTCAGGTACTATGCTACTTTTAATATTTAAGTGTCCCTCCTACAAGGTAGCACTGGTTATTCATGGGGAAAATAAAGCTAGGAAATCATGTCAGAGATAATACAGATTGTAAACCAGTTTATGAGTTCTACAAACCTATGTGCCAATAAACCAGATCAGAAACCCCCCTGGGTCTCTCCAAGAGACCTAGACTGTTACTGTGTGTGTTCATTCCCATTCTGAACTACATAACTCAATACAGATTGGCAAAAAGAATCCTCTTCACATAACAATTGCTTCTGATGGAGTCATTCATTCCTTTCATTAACCTGCTTAGCGAATATATTTGCTGTGGCCCCTGCTATATGGAAAGAAAGATCTATGTTACTTCCCATGGGAAACTTAAAGTTGATCAAACCCTAATTGTTATTTGTCAACCAACCTAAGATGTTAGTAAGTAGTCACAATAGTTCAAGGGACATGTGGCCAGAGCAAGATGCTGGCAGAGTCTCAGATGACTAGTAGGTCCAAGCACACCCTTTCTCCCTCTACACACTCAGCAGCAAAGGCCACCCACTGGACTCCATACAGTCTGTGCCCCACCTCTTTCCGAAGGGCTCATCAGGTCGCCAATCCTCACAAATCTTCCACAGTCTAAGCAAAGCCACACACTTTCCAAAAGTTTCCTTTTTTCATATATCCATCAAGGGTCTCTCCTTTCATATAGCACAAGTTGTACCTCAGAACCGAGTAGAAGTGGTGTATGAGAGAAAACTCTCATGTGTTAACTCCTCATGAATTTGTTGGACATTACAGATATTTTAGTTTAGTTTAGCTTTTAGTTTAGTTTAACAAGTCTGCAAAGTAGATATGATTTAATCCCATTTCACAGATTCAAGCCTCGCCTAGGTCTATTCTTGTCTTTAGCACATACTAGTTCATTGAAAGTTCAGTTCATGTCTCCCATGTATATGTCCATCAATCACATTGAATCCAGCTACATGAAAGCAGGGACATGTCTAACTTCTAACTATTCCAGTCTACAAACTGTCTATACACAAGCTGACAGGTAGAAGGAGGGAAAATAGTCTCTCTTTACCAAGTCCTACATGTACCTCCTAACCAAATAAGGTCTTGACCTTACTTACCCAGAACAGATATCCCTGTCCCTTCATCTGATTTTATACACTGTGCTACTGTGCTACCCACCTGAGGGAAATTATTCCATATCCAGATGCATTGTCTCTCTCAAAGACCCAGGTCTAAGTTTACACCACCAGAAAGTCATCCTTCTATCTAACTCATAGAGGTTATTGCTTTGTACATTTTTATATCTACTTCTTGTGTTTTGGTCTGTGCTTAACAGTGCATTGGTTATATAACTTAGAAATTCTTTCATAATCTGTAGGCAGTTCTGCCTAAGGAAACTAGAATATTTATTGGTGAGGCTCAGACTCTACCTTTTCCTGCTCTTCCCAGAATACCCAGTAGAGTACTCTCTTGTGCACAGTGGATGTTATCTTCATGTAGAGCTAATGGCACAAAGTCAAGCCTCCCTTCTTAGCTTAACTAATGGCTAATTCTGAATAAAAACACACCTGATTACATGATTTTGGATATTTTGTTTTGTTTTGTTTTGTTTTGTTTTAAGACAGGGTCTTACTTTGTAGCTCTTACTGGCCTGGCACTCACTATGTAGACCAGGCTAGCCTCTAAGTCATAGAAATACTCCTGGTTCTGCCTCCTGAGGGCTGAGATTTCCTTGATTTGTAACCATCTTTCGATGGCTACTGGTGCAAATGCTAAATCTGCACTGTGTTCTGAAAACACAAGTTTCAAAATTAGAGTGTTACAGCAGTCAGCGTGCATAGCCTCTGCCTTGATATGAAAAGTAAGAACCTCTGGTTGTATCTGCATCTGTTCTTTGAAGGCATGCTACTACTTAGGCCCAGGATATGATGTCACATCACACCTGGTAAGCCCGGTGTTACCCATAATGCTTTTCTCTCTCCACTCCAATAGCTATTTCCTTTCTTTGAGACTGTCTAGAACATCTCACCAATTTAACCACTCATGGGAATTTCTTCTTAAAGGAAATTACTGAGTGACTCATGGACTCTCAGGATAACAGGAATCACAGTGTGTACTTCATCCAATTATCTGAAAATGCCTCCACCTGTTCTACTGAATGGTGATCCATTATCCCTTCTTGTCAAGGAGGTATATTGTCTCAAGATGGGTAAATGTGGGGTTTGTGGGGGAACCACTTAAACACTATATTTAGTTCTGTAACTGGCTGTAATTAAAGTACAGAAACCTTAAAAACCATGAAATATTAGATAAGTCCCTCAAATGGCAAAGGATTCAAGAATGAATGTAACTCCTCATGAAAACACACACAGCTGTTCAAGAAGTTTGACAAAATAGAGAGTAAAGCAGTGAGAAGGGCCATGCTCTGCCAAAAAGAGTATGGTTCTCATCTGGAGCATGAAGATATACAGTATGGTATGGATTTTATTTTAGTGTGAAAGATGATCCATATTTTTATCCAACAATGCTATATAGAAAGATTAATGACATAAAATACCTAACAGAAAAATGAAAATTCCCAGATTAGGAAAAGGTAAACTTTCAGAGAAACCACAGAAGTAGAGACAGGAGAATGTCTCACAGATACAAAGCCATCAGTAATATTTTTTCTCTACATGAGCTTGTGGCCTAAGTTGTAAGCCATAAAATATAGGCCAGAAAGACATAAATATCTTGGCTTCACATCTTCAGTTTTTATTTTCCTGAAGGCTTTTCTTTAGAAAAAGTAGACTGAATGTACAAAACAAATACTCACCTTTCTTCCCATCCCATCAAAACTGCAAATGACCTGAGGAGAATGAAACAAAGACGGGGCAAGAAAGCAGAGGGAATAACATCCTGGCTGGGAAAGAGGACTCCTTTTATTCTGGGATGAGATAACAATGATGCTTTATGGAGACATGAAATTAAAAGAATTTCTAAACCTAGAAGATTCTTGGAGTTGCATTGGTTAAAAAAAAAACACAGAATTAGAGTGAACACTGTCACATGAAAAAATGATAGGAAAGATTCAGAGACACAAGAAATGGAGAAGGACTTGAGGAAGCAGGGGTGGGGTGGAGGTAGAGAGCTTAAAGGAGGAGGTCCCGAACCCTCTCTTAGCCTCAGGATAAAGATCCTGGAAACACTCTTCACAAACAGTTCCAGTGCCTGAAGTAAGGACTTAACAGGAATGCAGCAGAGGCAACCCAGAGACTCCAACAAAGGTGTGCCTTAAGAAAGTGCCATCACATTGGAAAAATAGTAGCGAGGAACATGGAATTTACACAAACAGAACATGGACATTTAACTTCAGTACATTAAGTTGCCCACGAAAGTTGCAATTGCAGGCATAGAGGTTACAGAGATAAAGGAGCCAAAGTTAGCAGAAAAAAATACCTAGTTGTTTATTTTTGAAACACTTTTAAATGTAAGACCTGGGCTGATAAGATGGCTCAGTGGTAAGGGTGCTTGCCAACAAGACTGGCACTGAGTTTGACTATAAGTCAGAGATGGAGAATAGACAAGTTGTTCACTGACTTCTACATGTACACCATAGCACATGCCCCAGCTCCAAAAGCAAGACTTAAAAGACAAATCTTCACAAAAGAAAATAAGAACAATGAGAAAGGATAAACATAAAAGTTAAACATAAGAACACTTTCGTAATATGATTGTAGCATAAACTTTGAGCACTTGGTCAGGGAGGCTCCTGAGGACTCCCAAAAGCAATTCAGGCAATTGCTATTATGGTGAGTTGTGGTGAGTTGTGCACCAAAACTATATGAAAGAAAAACTCTACTGCTGAAGAAATCATATAGAGGACAATATAGAGTAAACACGCTGTGACTAAGAAGTGTCTTGTCTGCTGGCTGTCCCTCATAGCAACAGAAGGAGCTGTGTAAGCTGCTGGGACAGACAGCATCAACCATCTTACTCAGCTATGCTCACTGGGCACAGCATTACTGTCTAGTCAGGCAAGATGTGCTTACTACAGCAATAGTGGCAAATATGCTAAGGATGTAACCAATCCCTTTCCCTTAGGTTTGACACTAGCTTAACAAGAGGAAACTAATGTATAGTAATCTACATTCAATCAAAACACCAAGGCTGAGGAAGTCACAGGCTATAGTGAGGTTATGGTTGATTTGATAGATGACCGTGATATCGTTGTCAAAGTGCCTTCTAAATCACTGAGTATGTCTGTGCCCCTTTTCACAGTGGTTAGCAGTACTATGAAGACTCATAACTGGTCAAAGGGCTGAAAGGAAATAACTGTTGAATGCTCATGTATAAATGGGACATCTGTGTCATGCCCTCCAATGTTCAGTAAGTAGAGAAGGAGCAAAAGGACTATTACAGAAAGAAGAAGGGGATAGAAGTGTGATGTGAAACACATCTATACATGACATGGCCATTACATTCCTGAATTTACAGCAACTGCAATTGCCTGTAAGATCTACACAAGACAGAGACCTTCCTTCTGTCAAGGAGCAGAAGGGATTCATGGGTCCCACTCCTCACTGAGGACTCATACCCAGTAATGGTTTATGAGTTTAGGGATATAGACATTGGTAAGATGCCTATGCTCCTATAAATGAACCCTCACCCATGTTGCTAGCAACTCTAAAGATTATTTTGTTACAAAACAAAGTAATAAATAAAAAGAGAGAAAAATGAAAGTAGAGAGTGCTTGTTTGAGAAAAGGAGGATATCAGTGGGGGTAAGTATAAGAGGAGAGTGAGAGTAAAAATTACACGCGCACGCACGCACACACACACACACACACACTTACTAATAAAAAAACCTTACAGTTTCCCAGAAAAACTTTACAGTATAACCCTTCCTCTGAAAGTTAAACTCTGTGGATAACAAGTAGGAAATTTCTGATACCTACTCAGGAGGATGGAGAAATCCATCCCTTGCATATTTTAGTGGATTCAGCTTGATAACCTTGAAAGAGTCATTCTCACAAAACTCTTGAAGAGAAAGAAATAAGAAGGTTTACAAACAGAAAGACTCAGTAGTGATAAATGAAACAATGTTTAGAAGTTTACAAGCCAGAAAACCTTATTCTCCTGGAATCTTGGGTTTGCTAAAAGATAAAGTGCAGCAACCAAGACATGGGCAGAATACACATGAAAGAGCCAACAGGTCTGGCATGAACAATGAAATTAGCTATAGTACTAAGATTCAATCAAATGTGCTATTGTATTGTCATAATAAAATGCAAATAACATAGACCAGGGCTCTATGGAAATGGAAAAACAAACTTGAAAAAAGATTAGCTCCTGGCATCTGAAAAGCCTGACTCTAATCATAACATAATTAAAATGCAATAAATTGTAGGAGGAAGGACATGGCATGCAGCACACACCTGAGTCCCTTGGGAATATAAGATCAAAGAGGGGTAAAGTGCTAACCCAAAAGGGAACTGTATATAATTTATTTCAGAATGCTAACATAAGCTGGCAGAAAGAGGAGGTCTATGGAAAAAAATATTAGCTTTAGGACTGATCTTTAGAAAAAGTGACAATTTCAAAGGTTATTTAAGAATTTCTAATTATCCTATAATTATTAATATAAATGTAATAAAACACCAATTTTTCTAATAAAAAATAAACACAAAGTTAAGAAACAATAGAAAGGGCAATAATAACACCACGCTTCCATGTTGCTTCAGAAACGTTACACAGCTAAACTTGCCTACTGAAAGAAAACATTTTCAGTTTAATCATAAAGATCATTTCTGCTTTATTCTATGGAAAAGAGAAGCCCCCTATAAACCAGTGATCCACAAATTCAGAAAACAAAAGTATAGGAAGATTAGTAAGACAAGGAAGAGAGGAATAAAGGAAGGAGTGGAAGGAAACAGGCATGAATCTCAGGTCATAGTGAACTCAGGGTAAACAGCATTCAAGAGGAAAACAAGAAAACACTACAGAGCAGATTGGTGTGATCCACCTGAAAGGGAAAGTGAAGATGAATATGTAGCACACATTTGTAAAGCAAATGAATGCATGTAAAGGAGAATCAGATTGCAACAATATATTATTAATAGACTCTTATCCAATCCTCTCAAAGTGTGAATCACAAGGGAGTTAACAACAGATATAAATACAGACAGACATCAACAGGCTAACATAATTAACTAGACTGAATTGTTCTACATTAAACTGCAAGGTAAATGTATATACTTTCTTTCTTTCTTTTCATGAAACTGACTTAAGAAAAAAAATGTTCTCATATGGTATCCAGAATAAAACTCTGGTCATGTAATTATGGAAAGAATCCATCCATCTTTCCCTATATACAAAATAATAAGAGGAAAACTCGCTTTTTTAAAAAATGAACTATAAGATTAGCTCCTGGCATCTGAAAAGCCTGACTCTAATCATAACATAATTAAAATGCAATACATTATATATTGAATGAATGAACTGAATGAATTATATATTGACAAAACTGTTCTATGACTATAATTCATAGTCATAAACAATCTCTTTGGAACAAGAATGAGAATAGCTATCTATCAGTCAAAAGCAGTGTACTCAGACTACAGAATATCAGGCAGCAATAAAGAGAACTAAGAGTCAGCCCAACAAAAAAGGAATGTCAAATTATAGCTTTAAGCAAAAGGAACTAATTAATTAATAGGAGTTGTTTAGTATTATCCCCATTTGCATAAAATAAAGCAAAACAGATATGTTGAGTGTTTACATAAATATAAATATGCCAATTTAAAATATTTGGGAAAACCAAGCCATTTTTTTCTAGTAATCTTATATTCTAAGGAAGACAGGAAGATTGGAGAAAGGTATCATTATTGCAGGACTATATCTTTATTTATTGTTGTATATTAGCATATATTATACAAAATAATAGGGTTGATTATAACATTTCCCTTTGTGGCTATTTTAATGTATTTATTTTTGTGTCTGGACTTTTCCATCATGTACAGGACTCCTTAAGCTGAGGGGCATGTACTCAATAAAAACAGAGAGCCGTGAGCTCTGACAGCTGGAAAACCAGCAACAGCTTATTTTTCCTTCCTTTCTCTCTCTCTCTGTTCTTCTGTTTCTATTTATTTCCTTTTGAAATGATCTTTCAATGTAGCACTGGCTGGTCTGGAAGTCACAGAAATCTACTTGCCTTTGCCTCCTGGGTGTTAGGATTAAAGACATGTGGTACCACGCCCAGCTTGGCAATCTCTTCTTAAGTCACCCACCCAGTATTTGCTCCTGGACAGTTGTCTCTGATGTTTACATGTGGATCCTGTGATCCCATTACCTGTTTCTTTAACATGCATTCTACCTAGGAGGGAATCATCACATCAACAACAGATTTCAGAGGTATTGTTGAGGTCATCTCAGTTATCTTTGGACCCAGGAATCTAATGGCAGAAAGATGAACATCATCCTGTAATAGAAATCTCTGTGCCCCTGTACCACTGGGATCTTGGCTCACAGCAGGCTTGTGGTGTACACTATATGAAGAGTCCTTCTTGAGCCTCCTCTTTCAAGCCAGTGAAATAGACTCTTCTTGACTGAACAAGAACAGAAGATGCATTTTCCTCCTTCCAGATACAAAACACCTAAACACAGGAGACCATGTAGCATAAGAAACACACAAGCAACTTGTGGGCTCTGGCCCACAAAGAGAAGCAGAGGATGGATTTACAGAGACTGGCAAAAGCTGTGTGGGAGCAGAAGCCTCAGAGCCTAATTGAAAGAAATTGTTCTCCTTGGTATAAGTGGGAGGTAGCATTTCAGAGGAAGGCAATAATGAACCAAAACCAACCCAGGAAACAAAGTAAAACATTGAGTTTGATGGTAGAGCTCTGGAGAAAAGAGGGGACACAAAACTGGGACGTTTCGCTAGTACCAATGTTCTGTATAGCTTAAAGACTCAGCTGAGGTGGTATATTACCATCATCAACAAATGACAATCTAATGAAGACTCTTAAGAAGGAATGGAACATGACCAGGGCTATGTTTCTAGAAATTCTAAATGAATCTATATGAGAATCTCATAGACTCTACTGTTTATTATATAGATATCTACCTTAAAGCAAGTGCTAAGGGTAACCTTGTCAATCAACATTCTTCTCCCATTTGCACACACACATTTATGCTTTCCTTGGGATTGACATCTGTACTTGCCACATAACCCAATGGCTACACTATTCAAAGGGCTTTCACCAACGAACCAGTGCTACCTTGAAGACCTGAGTCATGTCCAACAATCTTCATGCTAAAAACAACCTAGACATCACTGCAGGAGCCAGAGGTCTATATTTAGATTTGAGTGGCTTGACTAAAAGGATAGGCTCAGAGCTGCACAGCATCTGCAGGGGGGAAATGATTGGCATGGTGAGTCCTGACCCCTCCTCACAGGGATTATAATTTCCACTTTATAATGCTGCAATTGGTGACCAAAGATGTTAGAGGTTAATGCTTTCAAAATCACAAGCATAACGGTTGGCAAAATTTGGACCCAGAACTGGAAAACAGAAAAGAATAAAAGCAACAAAACACATCATGTTTTCTGTGCTGAATAAAAGACCATGGGCTTGAGTTTAAATGAGTTTACCAAGGACAAAGCAGGAGTCACTTTGGGTTTTTTTTTCTAAACACAATAATTTTAGCAAATTAAAGAGAAATATCATAATCCCAACAAGTGCAATCTACAAGGCTTAAGAACCAGTAAATAAATCAAAACAAAAAGTCTTAGACACAAACAGGACGCACATTGCAAGTGTTTTGTTTTTTAATCTATAAAAGTCAGTATCAGATGGCAAAAGATTCATAACTTCAAAGCCATGGGAGAAAAATTATTTTGAACTTGCAATTCTATACTCAGCCAAACTATGAAACAAGAGGAATCAGCAAACAAAGGCATCTTGTAAAAGGAGCATCTCACTACTGAGCACTCACTCATTCTGTATCAGGCACCGTGTTAGGCAGTCCTCATTTCAGGGAGATAACATTTCAAGTCAGTTTCTCTTTCTCTATATAAAAGAAGTGTCCTTTAGCTAATCATAATAATGATAAATTAGTTTATTGGGATACTATATTCCCCAATGTGTTTGGCTGCAACATCGCCTCAGTAATTGTCTTTAAAATATGTTGGCATAATAATGTTGTATTGCTTGCAGATACTAACTCTCTTACTATAAACTAGTAAGTCATACTATAACCAATGAAAGAAAGGGGAAAGTGGAGTCTGTTAGTCTCTGTTATAAGTTTGACCTCAAATAAGATATTCAGCACAAATAAAAATATCTTCACTAATTTTTATTTGAAAGATCAGAAAGTGATACTTAGTTTTACTTCCCAAGGGAAACGTTTATTCTAGGTATCAGGAACAAGTGAAGAGAAAAATTCATCAGTCATAAAATGTTTCTCACAGAAGTAAAAGATCCAAGGATGGTATCAGCCATGGCAGCTTCTGCAGTAGATGCCCAGTCCCAAAGAGAACCTTGCACCTTTCTGAACTCCCTGCTCATTCTTTTCTATCCTTCCATAATACAGGCATGATGGTTCTATCTGCTATGGTCTTTCATTGCTATGAAAAATCCTTGATAAGAAAACCTCAAAAGAGGAGTGTTTCTTTGCCACTGCATGGAGGAGAGGTATAGCATTTGGGATGACACAGTCAACTGCAATGGAAGCATAAAACAGACATCTCCTCAACACATCATAGTGTGTCAGGAATCCAAGAAGACTGGAAGCAGGGCTTGGTGACCATCAAGGCCTAACCCTAGTGGCCTGTGGGCTGTGATTGTCAGCTAAACTCTTCTCAGATTCCACAGCCTCCTCAACAGTGCCATCTGCTGGGGATCAAGTGAGTCACATGACTCACATGAGTCTATGAGCAGCACTTCATTTACAAACCTTAATGCAGGATCTGAAAATTAAGCCAAATGTGATTAATGATTCATCTGCACCATCATCTATTAAAGGATGAGTCTGTTTCTTGTCTTCTAAAACTCTCTACGGGCCATAGGCTTTATGTCTACAGACCTCTGTGTATACAGGAGAGGATGGCCTTGTCAAGCATAGGTCGGAGAGAAACCCCTTGGTCCCGTGAAGGCTGGATGCCACCGTGTGGGGAAATTCGAGGGCAGGGAGGTGGGAGTGAGTGGGTGGGTGGGTGGGGGCACATCGTCCTAGAACCAGGAGGAGGCGGGATGGGATGGGGATTTCTGGGTGGTGGTGGGGGAATGGGGAAAGAGGATAACATCTGAAATGTAAATAAAATATCCAGTAAAAAATTTAATTTAAAAAACAAGATTATGCCATGTGGAAAAAATGTGATTCTATTACTCAAGTGATTCATTTAGTGGACCTACTAAGATAAGGAAATTAAAATCAATGCCCAGCCAAGGAATTGTAGGAAATGCAGAAATGTTGCCAAAGAACTTTGTCTTCTCGGCAGTATCCTTATGCTCTCCTGTTAGATGCTCCTGGGCAGATCAAGGCGAACTACTAAATTAAAACAAGAGCCAAGGAATAGCTCTACTCAAATCCACAGACCATCTGGTCTACTAGACTGTTTCTGCCAGTGGACACAGCAGAAGCCTTGAAAAAAGCAAATGTGGGCATCATTACAGAGCCGTTCGAGACTAGAGAGAAGAAAGTGTTCTCAGTGGTGATTGTGGGAGTTTATGCAATATTTTGACCTCAAGTTCAAATACTGATGAGGCGTGACTTTGTGATAATGATGCTGATTTAAGAAATATGCTGGAAGATCTGAAACCAGAAAATGAACGAAATGCTTCAAAGATGATTATCAAAGACATTATTCAGGTATCATCATGGGAAGCTTCACACAAAATTGTTTAAAATACACCTAGATTTTTATTTCCAGCCACCGTTTTCCATTCCACTGATCATTTACAAAGTAAAGGCCACTATTTTGTGCCATGAATGAAAAGAACTTGCTAACTCTTTTTAGTAAAAAGGCTCAGAAATCGGTGCAATAATTTTTGAATGCTCAGCTTGCTGCAAGAAAGTCTATTTTAAGATAACGATGGCTTCTGTTTAATTACGCAGACTCTTTTGTTAGAATTCCTTATGTGGAAAAATCATTCCTGAGACCTTTTTGGGATAATGTCCAGTTGGTGGTAGTCCAGACATTATTTGCAAGTGAAGACTGATTGAGATTTATAAATGTCAGTGTAGTCATCACAGTACACAGAGCCTCCCCATCCTCCAGGCATACATTTACAGAGTTAAAATGTAAAATTAGCATTCAGTTGCTACTCATAGAGCTGTACAGTTATTAAACTTTTACTTCCAGGAACCTGTTCTGCTAGAAAGTATTGAGTTCAAACCACAACAATACTAATGCTTTGAAGAAATCCTATTCTAGATAAAGTATCTAGAGAAAGATGAAGCAGGGTCTACATACATTGCTAGTCTGTAATCGTTCTTATATTAATCAGTTTGCATTGTAATCACGGATTGGGCAGCTGATAAACAGCAAAAAAGGTTTTTATCATGGTTCTGAGGGCAAAAGGCAAAGCATTCAAACTGAAGATGCTGCCACAGTAAGGTTCCACAAGAGCCTTCATCTTTTTCCTCGATCTTCATTCAGCTCACTTCCTAGGACACTAATCCATTCATGAACCTGGGTCTTCATTCAGCTCACTTCCTAGGGCACTAATCCATTCATGAAGAGTCTACTCTCCTACCTTCTGACCTAATGACCTTCCACAGCCCTCACCTCCAAACTCCACCACAGGGGAGTACAGATTTCAACACAGAAAGTCGGGAGAGACCACAGATGCAGCCCATGATTTTCTTCTGCACAGGTATGTTAATGTTCCTTATTGCAGATACTGAGCTCTACAAGATCAAGAAGGACTTCAGAGTGTCAACACCTTCTCTCCCAATAGAGTCCTCATCCCCTTCTCCAGAGTTGGCTCTCCACAACTCTGCTTTCTCTAAAGCAGATACTCTCCAAGCATTGATATCAATCGTCAATGAGAAGTTTAAAAGTTGCTGAGCAATCTCTAATACTCAATTACCTATTCCAGATTAGGTAATTACCAAGCAGTAACACTGCCCCTAGAACCAAAGCCCACTCCAAGTTATTAGCTTGAATAGGACTGTCTTTATCCAAATACGTCTTTTCTGAAATTAAAAAAAATGCTAAATCACAGACTTTAAGTTTCAATAAAACAAAGCAAGTCCAACAGTTTAGAAAAGAGAAAGCAACCAGAGCATTGACTTTACATCAAAAATTTATCACAAATTGACATTCAGTTACTGTTGGAGAGAACGTATAGCAAGCTGTCAACTGCAGGTATTAAGATTTCACTTGCTTGATTTTCATAGCACTTGGTTCCACAACCAAGGTCCAGTCACATTCTTTGCATAAACAGAAAGTATTATCTCCATTGTTTTGATTTAGTGTTCTAAGTAAACAACTGCACAATCCTACTTTCTACTCCATATTTGCAAACCTCCACTTGATTTATTTAAAAAAAAAAAAGCTATATGGCATGCGGACTAGCACGCAAACATGGCTGTAATCCTATACTGTTTACATAGCCTGTTAACACAGCAAGATTACTTGACCTAATGAATATCTATGGACACAGAGAAATTGCTTTCAGTACTAATATAAGCTTTTTGAAGATAATAATGATTTCTATATATTTTGTTGAGAATTCCTACCCCAACCCCAGAAGTCAGACACTCTGGCAATACAATTTCCTTCTACCACTAAATTTCTAAGAAAGTCTATGGATAGAGGAAGAGTTCACACAAGGAACCCTGCTCTTACCTCCCCTGCCATCATAATACATGGTATTCTACTTCTGTTCTAACACACCAATGAATTATCCACTAAATGGGAAAAGTCTTCCAAAGCTACAATGCCATAGAGAACATCCTCTAGTCCACTTTGATCTTATAGTGAAGAACATCTCTAGCCAAGCCTCAGGCCCAGGTACATCAACTGTCTTTGCCCTTATTTTTTTTCTTTATGTTGCCAATAAAGAGAAGTGTACCATGGGCTGAAAGATAGCTCAGCAAGTTAAGTGCCATGGTTGTTCTTCTGTAAGACCTGAGTTTGATTCCCAGTCCTCCCAGCTCAGCTCACAACCATCCAAACTCCAGTTCCAGAAGCTCTAATGTCCTCTTTTGCCCTCCAAGAGCACCAGGCATGCACATGGTACATGAACATACATAAAAGCAAAGCACCCATATGCATAAAATAAAATTACAAAACAAAACAAAAAATACAGCATGTTTGGTCAGACATGGTAATGGACTCCTTTAATCTCAGAACTTGGCACATGGGAAGCAGAGGCAGGTGGATCTTTGTGAGTTCCAGGACAGCCAGGACTATATAGAGAAACGCTAGGAGACTGAGACTGTGGGACCAGGAGTGGCTGGAGGACACAACAAAGCCCCATTTCAAAATCAAACGGAAGTTAAAGGTCTTACCCTGTTCAACAATAAACCAGTTATTTTGTAATTCTCAGAGAACAGACACAGAGAAAGCCAGCCTCCTCCAAGACCCAGGACTGTTGATCTGCAAAGGCCTCACACAGCTAAATTGTCAATCTTTGAGAATATTTGTACCAATTTTGTGAGCTCACTGCCTTCTCTAGCACAGTGTCTACTTTCTGAGAGCCTGAGCAGACATGCTTTGTATACTTTCTGATAAACGCCCATCTACTTTATACCAGCTCATCTTGAAATTCTCTTCCGCAGTGAAGTAAATGATCTATCTCTACCTAAGGGGAGGGGCATATCTCTTAAAAGAACTTGGGGTGCTCCAGTGCAGTCTAGTCTATGACTCTGGTCTACCCTCTGTAGACTCAGTAATTGGATACTGGCCCCTAATTATTTATGGCCTCATTTTAAAATAAAAACAGGTAGTCACATTTCTGATAACTCCACCAGGGAAGAAAAGGACCACAGCAACTGGCAGAAACATTGAAACCAATAAATGCGACAGAGGTAACTTCAAAGAAACCACAACTAATCTCCTGAGAGAGTTGCCAGAAATTATATAAATAAAAGACAATGCTTAGAAATAAGGAAAATTATTTCTTAGATATTAGAGGCATAATTGCTGAAAACAAAAACTTTATCTCAAAGTAAAAATGAAAACTAATAGCTACAAAACAGAAAAAAAAAACCCAACAGACTAAGGGGCGAAAATGGTAAGATTAAGTCAAAAGGCTCAATATCTGATCCACACAATTTTATAAAAAAGAAGAAAAAAAAAACCAAAAACATGAGGCAAGAATATGCTGCAGAAAAACACAAGAAAAATAGAAAAACAGAAAGATAAACATTAGATTTAAAAGGTCATAACATTCCCAACACAATGAATTCTTGAACAAAATCTTACACTAAGCCACCAAATACCAAAATAAACTGAGGAATCCCTAAGAGGAATAACCAGATCCTAAAGAAAGAGCTCATAACAATATGTTAAGAATGAGACACACATACACACACAGAGGGGAGAGGGCAGGACTCCAAAGGAGTAAAAAATGATTCTAATTCTAAACTCAGGCAAAATCATTGTTGACTTCAAACTGATAAACATTCAAACAAACAAAGAAAAACCAAATTACTTCTGGGTTTCCTCTCAGCAAGATACTCCAACACAATAAGAGAAAAAGGAAGAACACATGAGCCTCAAGACTGGGTGGGGGCATCTAACACAGGAAAGAGGAAAGAAAGATTCTTAGAATAAACACAAAGCAGACAGCCAAAGCAAGTGGCCCTGGAGAGGGTTAGAGTATAGGACAGGAGTGTATATTCTGAGAAGATTCTAGGATGGAGAAGAAACTGACAAAATGCCTGCACTCTGCCCCTCAGAAGGTTGTGTTGAGTTTAGTTTCCTTGGAAGGATGGAAGGATCTAGAAGGATTTGGAGATCAGCTGAAAGAAAAAGAAACAGATAAAACAACTATGCAACTATTAACCTTAGGAAAAACAGAAAGTTCTTATGATAAAAGCAATACAATTATAAAGTACTGTGCAGCAGTTAATGATATGTGCACACTTACATCAATGAAATTACAAACAGAAAAATGATGTGAACACATCAAAAGAGAGATGTCAAAGAAGTAAAACTCTTCAGTCACCATCATGTCATGGTCCCAAAGACAGTCTTGAGGAAGAACTGTCTATTTATTCTTCCCAATGTAGCCACATTAAACAATCTTTCTCTGCTTTCCACTACTATATATCTCTTTCATTGACTGATAGTGGAGTCAAGCATAGCTTGTTCCAGATGTCAGGACCCAGGGTCTGCCTCTAAAAACTCCAGTGACTTTCCAACACACAACACTTTAGATATACACTGGCGTCATGTGCAAACTTATAATCCCAGAATTTGGGAAGCTGGGAAAAGGAAGGAAGGAAGGAAGGAAGGAAGGAAGGAAGGAAGGAAGGAAG
>NW_021604636.1:2604934-2609085 GCF_004785775.1 Grammomys surdaster | reverse complement strand
AAGGAAGGAAGGAAGGAAGGAAGGAAGGAAGGAAGGAAGGAAGGAAGGAAGGAAAGAAGGAAGGAAAGAAGGAAGGGAGAAAAGAGGCAAAATATGAAATTCTTACATAACAGAAAAGAAGGCTAAGTCATTGGCAACATTTTTTCCAATGAAGTAAAAAGATAAAGAGTCTTTCATTTCTATAAGACTTTAATTCTGGGCTTTTGACCATGAATTATTTTGATATAAACTAACTTCATGTATGCACAGGAATGCATTATATTTAATTTTCATGGTACAAGAGGAAATAAGCACCACAGTGTCATCTGCATATCGTGGGAACAGAAGCACAGAATGTGTCTGCTGGCTTTCACAATGAAGTCCAGCTAGTAAATATCAGAGTCATTTGAAAAGCTAACTTCCTTGCCTCTTGTTTATTGGATGCATCTTTCCACTGTGTTTTTCCTTGTAAAGCACAAGAGTTGCATGGGTTTTTTTTACCCAAGAATTTTAAATAACACTTGTTATCAACCTTAGGATCCCAGTCAATTCTTGACTTATCTGTAATCTACCTCCACGATCCTAAATGAAATAGCCATAATCAAGGACGAGAAGAAGCCATTGATTTCTCCATTAATGATTATTTAGCAGTGTTTTTTTCTACTGGGAACATAGTGTAACACATTTTAACTTACCCACTGAAAACCATCCTTGAAACTTTCAAGGCAGAAGGAAAATGTATAAAAATTAAAGTAGGGCATACACAGACAGGCTCCATATTAAACACCAAAATTAGTTCCTGCCAGGCCTCAGGCAATGGATCTCCATGAAAATAGTTGTATTCCTCAGCTGCAGTGTTAGAATGTCGGACACCTTAACAGGTCCACATCAATTCCACTCACCAATCTCAACACAGTATCTATATACAGAGGAAGCAAAGCTTTTTTAGATAGGTCAGTGAAACAAGAAAGAAGGCCCACATGACCAGATATCTCCAGAACCTGAGATGTAGTTTATAATAAATCAATGTTTGTGAATTCAAACAGATATTATGAGTTTTCAGTTTGGGGGGGAAAAACACTCCTTTATTCAAGAGACTCTTTTAAGTCCTAGGAACTAGGGCTATGTATGACTAAAATGTAATGCTACTCTTAGTTTGATAGTCACTGATTGAAAAGAGTAGGCAGATAGATCTTAAGGGCACAGATATTGTAAACACTGAGAAAAACAAATACAATGGATGCCAAAGGGAATGAGGTCGATTTTTCTTGAAACTATCGTGACATGTTTTTTAGGAAGGCCAGTAATCCATTCTGGGATGGCAAACTATATCTAAAGGGGCAAAAAGATGTGGATAAAGTGAGACAATATGCATCAATAGGCTGTTACAGATCAGATCATGGAGGGATGGCAAGCAATAAAAACCTTGAGCTCTACTGGACACACCATGAGGACACCAAAGTGTCAATGTTCATTTTTTGTCAACCTGACACAATCCTGGATTTACCTAGGAAGAGGGAACCTCTACTGAGAATATGCTCCATCAGGTTTTCTGTAACAGGGTCCAGACTACTGTGAACAGCACCATGGGCTGGTGGTGCTGCAGTTACAAAAGCAAACTGAGCAAGACAAGAGAAGTAAGACGGTAAATTGCATTCCTCTAAGGCTTATGCTTTCGTTTCTGCCTCTACATTCCTGCCTTGAGTTCTCGCCATGATAAATTGTTGTACATGGAAGTACAAGATGAAATAAACCCATTCCTCCCCAAATTGCTTTTGGTCATGGTCTTTATCATGGCAAAAGTACCCTAAGACACCAGGAATCCACACAGTTGATGGTGCACTAAGAACTAAGTATTCAGAGAAAGTACTGGAGATGCATCTTAGGAAAGAACGGACAGACAGGATATAAGAGCAGTTGAGCAGTGACTAGTACTAGTACTGTATTACAGCAGCAATACAGAAAACTCTTGAGTCTAACTGAAATTTGTCTGGTGGGGTAAACATGAGCTGCATGCTCTATACCCAGTTCTGACTTCTAATGTCCTCTATTTGACTCTATGTATAAATGCAAATTAGTTTTTCTCAAAGGCAAGGGATTCTGCTGTGCTACAAAGAACATAAGCTTCTGTTTGGATGTGTAACAAACACATACCAAGGTACAATAGAGTTGTTTTATGTTTTTAAATACTTAGTTCTTAAATAATGTGTGCCTTAATGAAAATATGAACAATCTCAAAGTCAAATAACATATGAAGAAAGTAATGAATACCCTTTGTGTCATTAAAATGCAAATCTCCTCTAAAATGGGAGCAAGGGAAACAAAACTATAATCCTTGACACATATTTTTCTTGCATATTCTAAACATCTCCTAAAATTAGTATGTAGGATTCTCTCATCACTACATTTCCCTTCTCGGTGACTTGATGAATTATTTGAAGTATATTTAGTCTAAGAAGATAAAAATAGCAAATACTTTAGAATGGCTAGAGCAAAATCCCTGATAACTGCAAGGGAAGATAACAATGTAGAATGATTTATTCTCCACTTGGAACTCTTTAGAATCTTATTTTTACACTTTAATCAGGCTCAAGGCAACATCAAATTCAAAACTTACCTTGAACTTTTTCAGCAATCATGATCTTATCCCTGGCAAAACCTGAAACTGTCACAATTGTGCCTTCTTCTACTTGAGGAAAGAACTGTGGTTTGTTATTTCTTTTCTTTTCTCTTCTCGTTTATTTATTACATCCCCGTCACTATCACCCCTCCCAGTCCCCTCTTCCATAGTCCCTCCTCCATTCCCTTCTCCTCTGAGATCATGGAGCACCCCCTGGGTATCCCCTCACCCTGGCATGACAAGTCGCTGCAGGGCTAGGTGCTTCCACTGAGGACAGACAAGAAAGCGGAGTTAGGGGAAAGGATTAAACAGACAGGAAACAGCTTATGCATAGCCCCACTCCATTTGTTCGGGACCCACATAAAGACTGAGCTGCACATCTGCTACTTATGTGCAAGGGTCTAGACTATCAGAAGGAAAAGATCCCTATGTGTAGTCTTAAATGCTCTTTAAAGAATCTTCCTTTACTTCTTTTTCTGATGAGTGTTTAGTGTCACATTTTTCCCTTGACATTAGTAAACTGACCACCAACCCCGTAGCACTTCACAGTTCCAATGTCTGAGGATATTCTAACAAGAGAATCAAGTAGCATCCTTGAACCAAAGTAAGTGAAAGAGGAAAGTAAAGGGGAACACCAAATACAAAATCTAATCTGGCAACCTTGCATGCTCTTGTTCCATGTAGCACTCAGGCTGGAAACATGCCAGTCTGCAAATGTTTATGAGATGTCAAGATAATGCCCCGACCAGTGCATTTCATATCACAGATATATAGGTAGTTGCACACATGAGTCTTTCGCTCTAATCTTTGCTCATTTGACTACCCAGTATTGTTAAGTATTAGTGATTAAAATGACAAATTAACTGTAGTCCCTCTTTTTATAAGTTTGCAATCTAGTAGAATACATAGAATCTGTTTAAACTATGGGCTTAGGCACAGGCCAGCGGAAGAATGAACATGAGAAAGACCCTATGGTCCATTCTCAATAGGAGAGAGAGAAAGAGAAAAAGAGAAAGACAGAGACAGAGAGACAGAGAGACAGAGAGATTTGTTTTCATCTTTGTCTTTAAATTACTTGTCATAAGCAGTGAAGCTATATAATGTTACCACTCACATTCCCTGAATCTATAAGTAAATTGAGAAATATAATTGACTGTATCAGCCAACAATTCCCAGGGATTATAAGAAACTAGATTGCTTTTAAGAGAAAAAAGACAATGAATGGGGTGAAGAAAAAAGAGAAAAGAAGGAAGAGATGAAGGGAAGGTGGGAAGAAAGGAAAGGAGCTAGAAAAGAAGGGAGGATGAAGAGAGGAGGTGAAAAAGACAAGAAGGGGAGGAGAAGAAATAAAGAAAAGAATAAAAAGAAGAAGGAAGAAAAAAATGAGTTTTCCCTCTAAAAAAGCAATATACAAAGTGATACACTTCATTCTATTTCCCTTAAGAAGAAGAGAAAAAGAAAGAAAGAATGAAAGAGAGGTAGAGAGGGAGGAAGGGAGAGAGAAGGAGAGAGAGAGAGAGAGAGAGAGAGAGAGAGAGAGAGAGAGAGAGAG
>NW_021604636.1:2592156-2604924 GCF_004785775.1 Grammomys surdaster | reverse complement strand
GAGAGAGAGAGAGAGAGAGAGAGAGAGAGAGAGAGAGAGAGAGAGAGAGAGAGAACACCCAGGAAAATGCAAGAAAAAGTCCTTAAAAATCTGAAAACAGACAGGACAGACATGTGCCAGGGGCTTACTTGAAACAATGACTTTAGCCAAGAGGAAGATCTGAACCATGATGCTGTTTTCTGTCATCGTGAAGTAGAAGAGCACACTTCTCCACACAAAGCATGAAGAACATTCCTTCTTGCTGCTGGACATGGTATTTGGATACCAAGATGCAATTCAGAAGGCATCCCCCTCGAAAACTGATAAAGATACTGATCATCTCTAGCATAATAATTTAAGCATAAGATGCTAAATCAAATTCTGAATCAATGTTTCTACGGAAAAGTACATGCAACATTTTCAAAGGGATGTCCAGAATATAAATTGCACAAATGCCTGCAATTGCCTACCTATGGGCACATATACCACGAGCATGCATTATTCGTGTGTAGTGCTCTTGATCAGCTTTCTGTAGCTGAATGTCAAATCAGACAAATACTGGAAGGTATCTTTCTATGATAGCTTCTAAGAAATACAAAATGATTGGGTTGCTTATGCCTATGATAAATTCTGTTTGGTGACTCATCGAAGACTAGCAAAGTTCTTTCTGATATGGCGGTTGCTCTTTAGGTATTCCTAAGCCATGTCTGTTACTTCACTCTGTGGCTATAGCAGGCAAAGTTAATGAACCTATGGACTCTCCAGCATGGAGCATGTGATGTAGGCAGGCTCAGATAAGGTAGCTCAAAGTTCCAGAGGCTGTTCCAAAGAGCAGAAGAGAAAGATGTCAGCCTCCCAAAGCTTCACACCGGAAATTCACACTGGTACTTCCACTGGGTAACACTGACCAATAATTAGTCCTCAAAGCTTCCAGCAGAGATGTAGGTTCCTCCTCACAATGGGAGGTTTAACAAAGGATCCCCTAACCGTTATAGTCGACCAAAGCCTGAATCTAAGTGTTGATCCCAACAGTGACATTTGCTGCTCTGTCCAAAGTATCATAGGAACTGAAAAGACTATAAATAAATATGGAGCAGCCCCTTCTTCATCCAAAACATTGTGAACTAAAAAGTTCACAGTTCAAAAAGAGAATGACTAAAAACAGTTTTCATTTTATAATCAGCTTAACTCAAGGCTTTTATTTCATTATAATTTACAGAAAATTGATCTTTGAAGCATTTATGGAATGATGCTATGTTTTATGTTATATAAAATAGAGCACTAAATTGTAAATAAAATATCTGCATACACAGTAAGTCTAGAAGAAAAAGCAATGCTGACATGAGTCAGCCTAATGATATATGTCAATTCTCAGGCAAAACACCATAAAATTTTCATTCAAATAATAATCTATAGGAGATATCTGCCAATTATAGTGTCAACTCAATGGGGCCTTTGAGTTGACATATAAAACTTTAAACTCTCACAATTAAAAGCAAAACAACAACAATAACATCCAGCTTAAAACAGATGCTATTTGGGGCTAGTGGAGAAGATTGCAATGTGAAACCATGACAAAAATCAGAATTACTTAAATATAAATTTAAAATACTTTTCTTCAAATAATTAAGTTCTTTATTCATAGTCCTTTATTCAACAGACCATATGTTTTAACAAATTATATTGCTCCAATAATCCAAACAAAATGAATTAATAATGTAATTTAGAAAAGTTTACACTGGAAAAAAATGAAATGAAATCAGACAGTAGACGCCCTGTGTTATTTAATGCATGCCTCCTCTGTGCTGTGTGTCTGGAACTACCCAGGCCAAAGCACGTTCACACAGCGCCCCCTGTATATTCAGCAGCCACTCAGCAGCCTTGGAAGAAAGGAAAAAGACGACTCCCATAAGCCAAACAAGTCCCTTATCCAACAGGAAATACACTTTAGTTTTAAAGGTGACCTCATTTAAAATCCAAGGAAAAGCTAATCAGTTTAAGATGGAGTAAAGAGACTTAGACAAGAGTTAACTTACAGACTATTTAGCAAGCATACAATAAATAGAAAACACTTCATCTTGTGAAGTCATAACAGATCGTCCAATGCTTCTAGGGAGGGAAGGGCTGTTCTTCCAAACCTGCACTGGAGTTGCAGCAAGATCTCTTCAAAGGTTGCATAAGACAGGTTAGAAATAGAGAGTTCTTCTGGCAGGTACTTGTTCAAACTACTAATACCTCAGTCTACAGACACTGACACTTCAGGGTGCTGTGTGAGGCTGTGTACTTCTCATCAAAGGCTCTAGACTGGTACTTGTTACTGCCACCATGAAGCAGCACATATAAAAGAACCTGTGGAAGACTGATCATATTGATAAGTGAAGGATTGTCAAATTTTTCTCAAAATGGAGTTCAATTTAATCTCTAAGTACCTGAATGACTTCTTAATTTCTATGCTTTTAACAACAGTATTTATCTGCGGTCATAATGATAGACCTACACTTATTCTAACTGTGGCTGGCTACTGTCTACCATGAATTAACAAGACAGGTTGCTTGCTAGATCATCACTGTCTCTGCAGATGCCCTGGCTCTGTCCAAGGGCCTCTGACCTCTCCACTTTTCTATTTTGTCCACTGGTTCTCTAGGCCACTGAATAAGATCTTTTTCCTGACTTAAATATAAGACTATTATCTGTCAATGAAACTTAATTTAATCATCCAGAGCACAGCTACTCATTCAACAAGAATACATCCTGATCTGAAGATGATTCAGTTTCTCTTCTGGTCTCTGAAAAAAATCATTCAAAGTTCTACAAAGTACAAAATAATGATAAAGGTATCTGACATTTCTTGAATCAGGAACAAAATATATATATATCTTAAAAGCAGTATATATACTTCACAGGAAAAATACCAGAGAGAGGCTAGGGAGCTAATCCGGTCAATAAAGTTAATAAAACCAGTATGCATGAAGATTGGCATTTTGATCTCCAGAGCCCACATAAACAACAACAAACAAACAAAAAGCTCATTGTGGGGAGATGCTTGCTTGTAATCCTAGCAGTTGAGTCATGGGGCAGAGATAAACAGATCCCTGAGGTTCACAGGCCAGCATGCTCACCTGAACCAGAGAGACCCAGATCCCAGTGAGAGGCCCTGCCTTAAGAAACAAGGTTGACATTCATGGCTGTTCAGAAGCACAACATCTGAGACTGTCTTCTTGACAGTTCATATATTTGTTCCACATACATGCATACATACATACATGCACACACATATGTGAATATGCACATAAACACATCTTCTATTAGATATCTTGGAACAAATCCTACTCACAGTTGAGTTTTATGAACCTCCTGCTTATTCAGCAAGTATTTACAGAGGACCTAGTCTGTCCAGGTACAATGTTATTTTCCAGAAATGTATTGATGTCAAAGACAAACATGACTCCTGTAACCTGGGAATGCTGCCCAGATCATGAGAATGGTAAGTAAATAGAATGATAGTGCCATGGAGTTGACCAGGTAGATCATCTCCAAACACAGCAGCTCATAACAGTCTAGCAGGGAAAGAAAAACCTCTCTGAGCTGACACTTCAAAGAGATGCACTTCAAAGTAGCTATTTAAAGATTAAGGAGGAGAAAGTCACTGGAAAGCAAAGCATCAGCTTCATGAGAAGCCTTGACCCTTGTCCCATGTGTCAAGGTGTAGCTGAATTTCATTATTTTATCAGAGAAGTTGTGCAGTAGGAAACAAAAGATCTTCAGTGGGTTCAAAGCAAGCGATATAAATAAGGAAAAAATGATATGATAGAAAAACACAGATAATTTACAAAGAAAAGAAATGAGTAACAGAATTAGACAGTAGGCCAGCCACATAGCATCTCAAGGACCTCACTGAAATCAGTATGCGAACAGAGATGAAGGATCCATGAAATGATTTTAAGAAAGAAATGTTATAGCTGGAGTTGCCTTCAAAACTATTATTTCTATAAAGAGAAGTGGTCATGATGAAGGAATGTTTTCAAAGCTCTGGGAAAAGATGAGAGGCAATTACTTTCATATATGGTATGCTAACACTAGTGTGAAGGGGCACTGTTTTGAAAAATAACAATTGAGTGATTTAATAATTTAACATGAATTGTTAAATGTTAACATGGTTAGATGAAAACACATTCATGATATAGATATTTAATTTTTCTGAAGACACACAAAAGTACAAAAGTAGACAGCATTCTGTATCCTAAAGGTCACTGTGAGCACGTTTTAGGCAAATCACAATTACTGAGAAAATCTCAACGAAATGCTTACACCCGTCAACAGGGTGTACTACTCATGTGCTATAAGTGATTCTCACAAATCATTTTAAGGAAAAAAATGACAGGACAGAAAAACATAGATAATTCACAAAGAAGAGAAATGAGTAACCAGAAACCAGAAACTACTGAAATCTTCACAAACAATCAAGGAAATGCAAATTAACATATTGGTTATATGTCGCTGAATGTACCAGATTTTAAAAAAAAAATCTTAAAATTATGAACCAGCAGCTGTTGAACCGAAAGGATGAAAACAAAGGCACATATAGTGTTGATGGTCACAGCTACTCAGGATGGCAATTGGCAGAATCTAGTAATACTGAACAATGGTCTGACCTCACACTCCCAACAGTCCCATCTCTGAGGACGGAAAGAAGAGAAACCACTGCACATTTGGTGCTGGAGATTTTCTGAGGTGCAGAGACAATAAATGAGGATGCCTGCAATGCAAGTAGATCAGTTATACAATCATTAGTGCGGATTAATAAAAAATGTAAGGAAAAAACAGAAAGTTGAAAATATATATACATATAACACTTCTTTTAAAAATATTATATTTGTTTATTTATTATGGGGGACTATTTGTGGGAGGATGTATCCATACATACACACACATGCACAAAGAGATGAGAAAGTAAGTTGTAGAAGTCAGTTCTGTCTTTCTATCATCTGGGAACCCAGGTCAACAGACTTGGTAGCAAGGTTCTTTACCCACCAAGCCATCTCACCAGCCCCATTGTACTTTTATATAAAGTGAAATAGGTTGTATTTCTCTTTGTTGTTAAGGTATAAAACAATGGAAGGAAAAGATGATACTGACCTACCTCAAATAGTTTTTCCCTCAAAGTCGAAAGAAAGGAACAAAAAGGACCAAGAGTAAAGAAATGAGCCTGAATTGGTAACAGTCTCTTATTTCTTAAAAAGAGAAACTCATTACCTCGCTACAGACCAAGAGTTATTTCATGGGATGAAACAAGTTTATCACACTTCAAAATAAACGAAAACAGGCTGACTGTAAGAGAAGCAAGGCTCAAAGAGCCATGTGGTGTAGAAGTTCAGTTTTATGAAATGTCCAGGATATGTGAAGGAAGCCATAAAGATGAAGCACAGACTAATGCCTTTCAGTGATCCAGAGGGAGGAAGAGATAGAGGGACAGTTTAATGGGGAGAGGGTTTCTTTCCAGCAATGAAAGTGTTTTGAAAGTACAAGAATACAATGGTGTCATCGTGAGAGCATTAAATGAAAGTAAATCAAGCACTCTAAACTGACTATTGTGTTGCATGAACTTGACCTCAGTAACAACAGCAAATTTAAAGAGTATTTCTAAGAGTAGAAGAACAAAGAGAATAAGTAGTGAGAAGAGCCTCCAGACGTTAATGAGAGAGGTGATTTGGCCTGAGCTGCTGCCATGGAGCACAGGTTATAAACAAGTGGATAACCCAAGACTTGTCTTTTCAAGGGGACTTGGTAACAAATCAATAGGGGAGGAAAACTAGGAAGAAAGAAGTTAAAGGTAAGATGAGATCTGTGATTGGCTAACATGAGTGAAACATGTTCTACTGCCACTAAAGGGAACTAAAGGAGAAGGGACAAGTCCCAACAGGAAACAGTTGATTCCATTTCAAAGATGCTAGCTTCAGTGATTTCTGAGCTGCACCAGTGAACCACATGGAGCAAAAAGTTCCAGCTCCAGCTCATTCGTACTTCAATTGCAACCATGAAAGCTGGTGAGATCACATTAACAGTAAAATGGCAACAAATTCCAAGATAAAATCCTAAATAGTGCAGTCATTAACATCCTACAATATGCTCTGGGAGATACAGAAGCCAAGAAGGTGTCTAAAATGAAAAGTTTCGTATGAAATTCTAGAACCATCAAAATAAGGGCAGAGAAGCTGATTGCTAGAGACTAATTGGTCTTCACACACATATCTGAGAGCCATTTTCCTGTCACCGTAAGGAAACATAAAGAAAAAAAAAATAGTTTTTGAATGCAAGGAAACCCAATAGCTGCAATACTAGTAGCACAGGTGTAAATAAAATAAAATAAAATAAAAATCTGGAGGAAGAACTTTGGCCAGAGAAGAAATGAAAAGAAAGAGATGGAGGTTGGAAACAGGCCCTTCTCACAGAACTGGAAGCAAAGAATTTTGCAAATGTTTCCACCAGAACTCCCCAACATGGAAGAGAGACTAGTTGGACAGCCCTTAGCATCTCAGAGAAAGTAATATTACTAACCTACTTATTTGTGCTTTAAAGTCCATGTTAACTGTCATTTTTCTCAAATACATCCCCAAATAAAAATTTCTTCTTCGTATTTTTAATCAAAATTAATTTAATAACCCGGGACTTACTACAATAAGTGCATGCCTTTAGTTCCAGCACTTGGGAGGAAATGACAAGCAGCTCTCTGTGAGTTCAGGCCAGCCAGGGCTATATACTGAGGCCTCATCTCCAAAACTCATCACCATCACCAAAGAGTTCTCCAAAGTTACTTTTGCAACTTTTTCTCATATGACGACCCTCCCACAAGCTTCTCAGAGAATGTATGCACACGGAGCCCATCACAAGTCCTACTGTCTGGAGAATGTTCTCTCAGATTTTCTCAGACTGATAGAATATAAGATGCATAACAGCTGCCAACACCATAAACATTTCTTTCTTTTAGTTTTCTTTAAACTATGCTGTTCAGAGCTGAGCAGACAGCTCAGTTAGCTAAGTGCCTACGAGGAAAGTTTGAGGACCAAAGCTGCAGCTAGCAGTAGCACACACCTCAAATCCAAGCATTGGAGACAGGAAGATTCCTGGGTCTCAATGGCCACCTAACATGGTTTAATCAGAGAGCTCTAGGCTCCATAAGAGATACTGTCTCAAAAACAATAAAATAGGATGGATTAAGGAAGACACTCAGAATCAACGTCGGATCTCATATACAAATGCACATGCACTTACAAACCAATCTTCAAATAATTCTCCAAGATCTCGGGACTTGGTGGCTAAAGTCACGTTAAAGGGACTTGGTGCCTCTTCTTCATCTTTCTCAATTAAATTGTCAACATGTATTATGTACTCCATACTCAATGTTGACCCAAATATCTTCCACTATTAAGTCATTTTTCTCTGAACCTCACTCATATCTTTCCTAAGTTGCAGACGTGGTTTTGTAAAAGAGCCCTTATGCTTTGGGAACAAAGGCAGGTTCAGCCTAAATGAGGTCATCAAGTTTCCAGTGCCCTAAGAGTCCAAGCCAATGGCCAACTGAGTGTTCCAGCTGATCTTAATTTCCTTGGCATAGTACAGACAGAGTACTGTGATATAATGCAAAATGGCTCCAAAGAGAAACCAGACACTGACCAGAGTCTTGCCAAAACACAGTTAAATAATACCAAAGTGGCCCTTTCATCTGAATACTGAGTCTCTCTTGCCAGTGTCACCCTCCCCAAGAATGAAAGTAATCTTCCACTGTGAATGTGGGCTGGCTGAAAACCATACCAAACTCGGCCCCATAAAGTAGATGTGCTTTTTAATTGGCACACGTGTGCTGGGAAGGATGAAAATGCTGACAAAGAGACCAAGAGACAAAGAACAGGACTCACTCGGAGCAAGGGTGATCCAAATTTAGAATATGCTTATAGTGCTAAAACAATACTTAAATGTTTATCCTGCCCAGGATCTCCTTCAGCAACTAACAATAGCAGAACCTTCCCCAAAATAGAAGTAGACTTAACATTTCTAAGTTTCATTGTAAATTAAATCATTTATATTAAATAATCAGTAGGATCTCAGGTAGACGCTCACATCAAGAAATCAACAATTCTCTGTTTCTTCTTCATTTATTCTTTTTTAATTATTTATTAAGCCAAAGTTTCTTGAGAGCCTACTAAAAGCCAGATATGTTTTACCTTCTAGAAACTGAGTATGGAAAACTTAACACAAGAGGTTAAAGCACACTGACCTTGTAAAAGGGATGAGTTTCTAGCACCCACCAAGAGCAGTTCCCAACCACCTGTAACTCGAATTTTAAAGGATCCAATGTCTTCTTTTGTACTCCATGAGGACCTGCTCTTCATACACACATATGCATATAATTACAAATAAAATAAACTATAAAATAAACTTCTGCCTTCACGGAACTTCTGCTCTACTGAGCAAAGTCAACGAGCAAGTACATATAAGTGAACAAAGAGTACTGGGTGATACTATGTACTAGGAAGAAAGATTACGCTGGGTAAACACAACAGTTTGGATCTTGAATGTCTCCCAAAGGCTGGTGGATTAAAATCTTGGTCCCCAACACATGACATCATTGAAAAGTGGCGAAACCTTGACAGGTGAGGACTAGGAGGAGGGAACAAGCTGAGGGCTTCGAAATGGATACTAGCACAGGGGCCCTTCACCTTTCTGTGCAACTTTGGGTCTACCAAGAGGTGGATGGCACTGTTCCATCATACACTCCCACCATGATGTGCTGATTCCCACAGACACAAGGCCATGATGTCAAAAGAAACCTTCCTAACTGTAACCCAAAACCTTTGTAATTCTTAACTTGATTATCAGATATTTTGTTACAGTAATAAGATCTGAGTGATATAAAGGAGGAAGAATGGCAAAGCCATTAAAGGCAGTGTTAACCTTTAAGAATGTGATAAAATTCAACATTGGCTATGAATCAACTGCAAACTAATTAGGGCCTCTGAAACAAATATTGGCTAAATTGAAACAGATATGTCATCCAATCATATTAACTCACTTTCTTATTTTCTAGATATTTCATTGACACAACTTTACCAGTAATGACTTATAGTCTTTTACATAAATACAGATTTATTCAGACTAATAGTCATAGAAAATGTGTGATAATTATATCACACATTAGCCAAACCAATGCATTCACAAGGCTCTTACATGAACTTTTACCAACCTGTTATTTTCATAAAGTGTTTTGTCTTTTGTTTTAAATATATTTTCTTCAAAAGCTTATAACCTCAAAGTTAGTTTGTTCAATTTGAGTAAAATGTTGACCACAGAAGGTAGTGTATGACTATAATCATGGCAATCAGGTAAGAGTAGGTCAGAACTCTGAGGCCAGCTAGGGCCAAAGAGTAGAACCCTGTTGAGAGAAAGAGAGGGAGAGTGAGAGAGAGTGAGAGAGAGAGAGACAGAGAGACAGACACAGAGAGAGACACAGAGAGATACAGAGAGAGACACAGAGAGAGACACAGAGGGACACAGAGACAAAGAGACAGAGACTGATACAGAGAAACAGAGAGAGATACAGAGAGAGAGAGAGAGAGAGAGAGAGAGAGAGAGAGAGAGAGAGAGACTTGGAAGTCAATCTCCTCTCAAGTAAAATTCAATTTTACTGTTCATTTATACAGTGATATCAATATCATTCTGAGTCAAAACATTAAAAAAAAGACACAATACATTATTGGTTAGACTGAATAGTAGAAATATCTAAAAAGAGTCAAAATTTAAAATGACACAAGACTGCCAGACATGATGATCCCTGCTTGTATTTCCAGAACTTAGGCAATGCAGTAAGGAATGTCATGACATGTGTTCAAGGACAATCATGGCTACATATGAGGTTTGAGCACAGTCTTAAAAAAAAAATGAGAACCTTCTCATCTTTTATTCCAAAAATAAAAATAATAATGGTGAGGGAGTAAGATGTCTGCTGGCTATGTTGAAATCCTGCAAAGTCCACAGACCTGCTCTATGAACTGTGTGAATGTTCATTTCACCTCTGGGTTGCAACTTTGAGTGTCATTAAACAAAAGTCCAGTATAAAATTAGAAATGTCTAAATTAAATATTATTCTAGGCATGGTAAAGTTTTCTTATGTTTTCGGTGAAAGCAAACAATGTGTTCTATAAAAGTTAGCCCAGCCACTAGCATGTGACTGTTTTAGAAGGCAGGACATATTTAAATATTTTGTGATGAAAGAGGATGCGAGCTGAGCAGAGTTAGAAGAGACAGTTCATAATACAATTCATTAGTGCATTGTTAATCACAAAATTAAACTGCACACAAAACGTTAACGAAATCATGCATAAATTTTATCTTTGACTTTTAACTAATTTATCCTAAAAACTCAGTATTTTCAGGGTAAAAAAAATGTTGTATTTAGAAGAATAAATCACTAGCTGTATTGGATGCTGGCAACCACTCAAACCCACTCTATTCAAGACCAAAGTTCCCAATTTCCCAGTAGCAGCCAGTAAGGCTTTGTGGCTAAGACTTCCTTCCTTGCCACTTCACTCCACTAAAGGGAGCTACTATGTCCAAAGCCAGGCATTTCCTAATCAGCTCAGATGCTGTGCCTCAATTCTCAACAATTCTGTAGGCCCTACCTGGCTCCGGAGTGTCTAAGGAATGGATTGAGGGCTTTGTTGCAACTGCACCATAGCCTGACTTTTCTTGGTATCCATTCCCACTGGTACTGTCCTAGTTTGCTTTCAATTGCTGAGATAACACACTACCCAAAAGCAACTTAGTGCACAAAGAGCTTATTTTAGCTTATAAGTTATGGTCAATTATCCAGAAAAGCCAAGGCAGGATCCTGAAGTAGAAACCGCAGGCAAATATTGCTTTTACTGACTTCTTTAGCCTACTTTCCTACACAGCCAAGGACCACCTATTCAGGTAGAGGCACTGTTCACAGTGAGTTAGGTCCTCCAACATGAATCAGCAATCAAGAAAATGCCCACAGATGTGTCTAGAACCAGTCTGATAGCAGCAATTCCTCAGATAAGGTGCCCTCTTCGCAACTGACTAGAGTTTGTGTCAAATTGGCAAAAACTAACCAGTACTGCTACTGCTTTTAAGTGTGCTCTGCAAAAGGCTTCTTGCAAGCAAGCCTCTGCCTTGTACTCTGACCTAAGCACCAGCTTATATCACAGCATGTATTTTAGGTACATTTTCTCTCAACTGGCAAGCTCCTATACATATGTATTAAGTGCAGTAGAATATACATTAAAATCCATGATGAAGGTCATTTTAAGTACTTAATTTTCTCAGAGATGAGTTCTTCATCCCTCGAGGCTTTATCTTCTAACAGTCTAGACACAAGACCATTGAAGCTGAAGATTGAAAAATGAACAAACTGGAAATCAGAAGTATTGTTAGTCCTCTCATAGCCTTATATGCCTCAAGAAACATTTTAAACTGGCCTGAATCCTTTCTAACCATCACATACCCTCAACAAACATGTTTAGATACAGGGCAAGATGTCTAAAATCTATAAAGAACTGTGTCAGGGCAGTCGTGAACAACACAGTGACTCCTCCATCTCACACAGAAAACAAAAATAGTTTGCAAGGCCCTTGAGGATTTTTTTTTAACCCCAAAACAAGGAGCAAAGTAGAGAGGCTATAGTGAGCATGGTAAATTCTAAGAGAAGTAAGGTTTACGTCAATGTATGTATAGAAGATGAAGAACTGGAAACTGATTCCCTCAAATCTCTGGGATCTCACCACTCTGGCAAAATGTTGGTATGTATCTAAGGAGCCGGTGCCTTCTCTCATGTGATAAATTCTGATCTACATAACTCATTACTGATACTAATATCAGTAATTAATTCAGGAGGCAGAACCAAGCATATCTCTGAGAGCTTGGGGTCTGCCTGCTCTAACAGAACAAACTCTAGGCTAACTGGAACGAAACTGTGAGAACCTGCCTCAAAACTAAATAGAAAAATAAACAATTGAATAGAGGATTTGCTGGTGTCTTCCCCTCGGGCTGAGAGAAAAACAGGCAAATGACAGTTGCATTTAAGTGTTTCTGTACAGACCTTGTAAAAACAGTGTAAGTCTGAAGAAACTCCAGTAGTGCAGTGAGTACTTATCACTTACAAGAATACCAAATAAGAATAATGTGTAAAATTGGAAATGTCTCCACTAACTTCATTACAGATGACAAACAAGTCCTAATAACTAAAGTAAAATATTATATTAAGTCCAATTAGTTCTGATATATATCTGCTTTGTAAATGGAATATTCTAATAAAACTGTGGTTACTTCTAAATTTTAGTGACGATAATTGATCATGGTTGGACTAGGACAGGACACAATTTGATAAAATTGGGTTTCCATTGTGCATTGCCCTTCAATAATCCATTTATCTATTCATTTTCAACAACAACAACAAAAAAACCCAGGAACAATGAACCCAAGATAATTCATTTGGATGGGAAAACAATAAATAGACCAAACAGACATAAAAGATAAGTCGGATCATGAAAGTGCAGTCAAGAAACGAAACAGAAATGTAAAGGAAAAGAGAAGAAAAGAAGAGGAAGGAGAAGGAGGAGAAAGAGGAGGAGGAAGAGGAGGAGGAAGAAGAGGGGGAGGAGAGAGTAGGGAGAGGGGGAGGGAAGGGGGAGAGATAGGGGGAGGGAGGGGAGGGGAAGAGGAGAGAAAAGGGAGGGGAAGGGGGAGAGAGAGGGGAGGGGAAGGGGGAGAGAGAGT